>NC_091324.1:1283393-1295893 GCF_038502225.1 Cherax quadricarinatus | reverse complement strand
GCCATCTAGATAACTCATGGATGGCAATTTGAAAAGCCAGAGACTTTGCCAAACATGACAATCTAGGATATCCGTAAAATTCCTCAAAATATAATTCTAATATTGTACTTTTAAGTAGTATACAGTGGAACCTCTACTTGCGAGCGTGTCCACATGCGAGTTTCTCCAAATACGAGCAATCGATGGGTCGATTTTTTGCTTCCATATGAGAGCAAAATTTCCACAAGCGAGCAGACCTCAAGACAGGTTCCTTGACACTGTGAGGGGCTCTTGCTCTTGATCTCGGGAATTGTATCTCATTTGTTTGTTGGACTATCTTATTGAAACTTGGGCAACGTATGATGGAAAGATGCTTCTTAACGTACACCAAAAATGACTGAAATCTAAGCATAAATAAGGGAGTTCACTTCTCAGCAATTAGCCACGCCTTAGCGGTAATTTCGAATGGTTTTTATGGTTGTATTCTCGTTTTTTTTATCTCATTTGATAGATTGGAAGATATATTACAGAAATAGATATGATTTTGATTGCTTTCACGATGAAAAGTGCCTTGAAATTGAGCTCAACCTAGGAGAAATGGTCCATTGCTTGGCTGTTTCAGAGTAAACAAATGACATCACTGTTCATTCCATTATTATTATAATCAAGGGGGAAATGCTAAACCCGGAGGATTATACAGTGCCTAGGGGGGGATGTGGAAGGCATTCAGGCTTAATTCGGGGAACTGGAGCACAGATCTAATTCCCTACATCAAGAGCCCCTCACCAACATCAAGGAACCTTCCCTGAGGGGACTGTCCATTCCAATATGCAGTCGTGAATGGGTTGACATTATTTATACAATTATTGCAACAAGGAATAACAGTAAAGCTTATTTGTGTGAATAAAAATTACAAATTATTTATATAATAATAATAATAATAATAATATAATAATAATAATAATGAAAGAAATCTAAGCATAAATAATAGAGTTCACTTCTCAGCAATTAGCCACCCCTTAGCGGTAATTTCGAATGGTTTTTATGGTTGTATTCTCGTTTTTTTGGTCTCGTTTGATAGAATGGAAGATACATTACAGAAATAGATATGATTTTGATTGCTTTCATGACGAAACGTGCCTTGAAATTGAGCTCAACCTAGGACAAATGGTCAATTGCTTGGCTGCTTCAGAGTAAACAAATGACATCACTGTCCAATCCAATATGCAGTCGTGAATGGGTTGACATTATTTATACAATTATTGCAATAAGGAATAACAGTAAATCTTATATTTTTTGTGTGAATAAAAATTACAATTTATATAATAATAATAATATAATAATAATAATAATATGTATAATAATACGTATAATAATAATAGTATAATAATACAATACAATAATAATAATACAATACAATAATAATAATAATAATAATACAATACAATAATAATAATAATACATATATAATAATATACTACATATAACAATTATAATAGATGGCTTCAAAAGGCTGTCACTAGATGGTAGTGTTTACCACAACAAAGAGGGAGCGGTTGTGGCTGCCTCCACCTGTTACATAACGACATTTTATTCATTCTAGAGTATATATCACGTTTCTATGTTATTTTTATTGTTTGTTATGTCATATTAGATGAACTGTGATATATAAATAAGCCATATAGATGATATTAGCAAAATTATTCATGAAGTACTATTTTGCCCGGTCTCCAGACAAACTCTCGTCCACCGCCCTTACCACTACATGAATGATATTTTATTAATTCTAGAGTATATATCATGTTTCTATATTATTTATATTGTTTATGTCATATTAGATGAACTGTGATAGATAAATAAGCCATATAGATGATATTAGCTAAATTATTCATGAAGTATTTTGCCCAGTCTCCAGATAAACTCTCGTCCACCACTGACACCGCACATACCACCACATGAATGACATATTTTATTAATTTTAGAGTATATATCAGGTTTGTATGTTATTTATATTGTTTATATTGTCATATTAGATGAAGTGAGATAGATAAATAAGTCGTAGAGTTGATATTAGCGAAATTATTGAAGTACAGAATTCCACTGGAACGGATTAATTGCATTTCAATTAATTTAAATGAGGAAAATTGACTCTGCAAACGAGCAAATCCAGTTGCGAGCAAGGTCATGGAACAGATTAAACTCGCAAGTAGAGGGAAAATTCCTAGGTATCCACCTTGACAGTAGCCTTGAGTTCCGGACACACATACAACAGATCACCAAGAAAATCTCCAAGACTGTAGGCATACTATCAAAGATAAGGTACTACATTCCACAATCAGCTCTCCTGGCACTGTACCGTTCACTCATATACCCTTATCTTACATATGGAATTTGTGCATGGGGATCAACAACATCCAATCACCTAAAACCCCTAATAACCCAGCAAAAGGCAGCAGTAAGAATGATAACAAATTCCCACTCCCGCCAGCATACTCCACCAATTTTCAAAAGTCTGAATCTGCTTACCATTAAGAACATCCATACTTATTCATGTGCGTACTACATACACAGAACAATACACGCAAATATAAACCCCCCACTCAAACTTTTCCTCACCAACCTAAACAGGATACAGGACCACAACACAAGACAGATCTCTTTTTGATATACCTCGTGTCCATATCACACTGTGTAAAAACTCTATGTACATAATGGGCCCCAAAATATGGAATTCATTACCAGAAGATATTAAAGTAACCCAGTCTGAAAATCAATTTAAGACTTCTCAAAAGCCACTTAAATACCCTAGACTAAATGCTAAATACTCAGTTCACATTTACTCACCTATGTACTCCCACATCATAACTGAAACTATCACATTGAACCTTTTATCCATTGTTGACAGGAATATAATTGAATCATTGTTTTTCACAAAAGCATTTTAGAATATAAATACGTATATCTTTGTATTATACATATTTTGATTCTTTTATAATTAATATTCTACTGTACAACTATGAAATAATTACTTTCCTACTGTACAAATATGATATACTATTCCTTAGTATTAAGTAGAATGTAAGCCAATAATGTTAAGTTGGCCCATAATGCCAAGGCATAATAGAGGCTCTCTTTGCATTGCAACCCACTATTGTACATACACAATCTCAATGTACTGTTTGCAAAGACATTAAATAAATATATAAATAAATATTAATTTTTGTACTGAATTACATAGTGAAGAGGCAGGGCCAGGAGCTTGGACTCGACCCCTGCCACCTCAACTAGGCGAGTACATGACAACTTTACCTATGATAGCAATACATTTATACTGATTGGTTGGTTTACGCTTAAGGCTTATTGACAATACACAGGTCCTTAGGGTAGCATGTTACCTGTACATCAGTATATGGTGTAAACCACCAGTGTACTCTCAGCCTACATATACAGTTTATATACCTCCTTGAAAGGGTTGGAAAGAGGGGGTAAAGGAGGTTTTGTGGGCGAGGGGCTTGGACTTCCAGCAAGCGTGCATGAGCGTGTTAGATAGGAGTGAATGGAGACGAATGATACTTGGGACCTGACGATCTGTTGGAGTGTGAGCAGGGTAATATTTAGTGAAGGGATTCAGGGAAACCGGTTATTTTCATATAGTCGGACTCGAGTCCTGGAAATGGGAAGTACAATGCCTGCACTTTAAAAATAGGTTGGATAAATACATGAGTGGATGTGGGTGGGTGTGAGTTGGACCTGATTAGCTTGTGCTACCAGGTCGGTTGCCGTGTTCCTCCCTTAAGTCAATGTGACCTGACCTGACTAGGTTGGGTGCATTGGCTTAAGCCGGTAGGAGACTTGGACCTGCCTCGCATGGGCCAGTAGGCCTTCTGCAGTGTTCCTTCGTTCTTATGTTATGTTCTTATATGTTGTGTATCTTTATACGTATATGCTTCTAAACTGTTGTATTCTGAGCACCTCTGCAAAAGCAGTGATAATGTGTGAGTGTGGTGAAAGTGTTGAATGATGATGAAAGTATTTTCTTTTTTGGAGATTTTCTTTCTTTTTTTGGGTCACCCTGCCTCGGTGGGAGATGGCCGACTTGTTGAAAAAAAAAAAAAAATACCAGTACCTTATATTTCCCTACATTGAGTCTCCTCTACAAATGAATGTTGTTATAAAAACTATTAAGTACAGTACTCCCTTAATAACTGGAAAGCTGTGTAATTTACTGAGGTTCCTTATGTTGTTATAAAGGAGAACACTGTAACTATAATGTATATTGCAAAACATCTCTAGCACAAGCTTACAATACTAGCACTAACATACAAGCCTACCGTGGTTGAAGCCTCAGCATTTAGTTGACTGTATTCTGGCAGGTTAAGCAAGCAGAGCATTAATTTGGATTTTTGCCTATGCTGCAAATTTTGTTTCCCTATTGTCTTTTTTTTTCTTAAATCGGTTACCATATATTTCATGTTTCATAGAGTGTGGACGGTTTATAGCAATGCCAGTGTTCTAACCAACATTTCCAAATTACTGATCAGTCAGAAGTATATTTTCCTACTGGCGAAGATTTCTCTCAAACACAAGTTTTGTTAATTTATTACCAAGCACTAATATAACCCAATTTATGTTCAGACAAACCTAATTTAGTGTCAGATAAATCATTGGTGATGTGAAAATTTGTAGACATGGGTTGAGAGTTTCATGCGTAATTTTTGCAATACATATACAGTACAATGGTGTATGCTTTAGTAGAGGAAGTAGTTTACATAAACCTCTGCACACACGAGAAAAACCTTATTTATTTTAGTCCCTATATAAAAGGTGCCAGACAGAACACCAGGTTTATAGAATTACATACTCAAACACCATCACATATGCTAGCACAGCAAATTCTTAAATTAGTAAGTACCTTACTTTCCTGTCCAAATATGGCATGAAACTATTAAGGTTTAGTTAGCATAGGAAGTGCACATCTTATCTGGAGTTTATCTGGAGAGAGTTCCGGGTGTCAACGCCCCCGCGGCCCGGTCTGTGACCAGGCCTCCTTAGGTCAGTGTCCCAGGATGCGACCCACACCAGTCGACTAACACCCAGGTACCCATTTTACTGATGGGGAACATAGACAACAGGTGGAAAGAAACACGTCCAATGTTTCTACTCTGGCTGGGAATCGAACCCAGGCCCTCGCCGTGTGAAGCGAGAGCGTTAACCACCAGGCCACCAGAGCCTTACCTAGTCTGGTTTTAAAAAGATTTTCCTCTGGATGCTCATAATGATTCATCCACAATAATGTTTATTAAATAAAAATTGCCAAGATGTAGAGTAGCCTAGAGGACCAGACCAGATTATTATCATTAACAGTTAAGACATGGTTATCACAGCTGCACTTGTGATTATAATAAGGTATTCATGTTACAACTGTTTCAATGTAAAAATTTTGGTAGAATACCAACAATATGTTAGGTAAAATGACATATTCAAATATGTATCTCACACTGCTACATATTAAAACACTTGTTAGGTGAAAGTATACATGTGCAATAAAGCAACATTTTATTGTGGCAACGTTTCGCTCTCCAGGAGTTTTGTTAAGCAGTTACAAACAATCCACGGACACAGTTATCCTCAGCACTTCACTGTGTCTATATACTGTTTGTAAAAACTTAACTCCTGGAGAGCGAAACGTTGCCACTATAAAACACTGCAATAGTTGCACATGCATAATTTTACCTAACAAGTATTTTGGTATATATAACTGTGAGTTAGAGTGAGTGAGGGCAGTGTGGGGCCCAGAGCTGCCACCTCCACCACACACCCTCCCAACATCGATCTTCAAACACGGAAATGCACTCAAAACCAAACAAATATCGGCCTTAAAGTGATACATTTATCAGTTTACAATAGTATACAGTGTTTAAGGATAGTATAGAGTTGAGTAGAGAGTATAATTTACCATGTTGAGGCGAGGATGGTGAGTGTGAGCACCAGAGGTCACAATACTTGCTGGCTCTCACGTGCAAACAATTTCCTGCTGGGAAACACTGCCTCTACTTATTACTTTGAGCAGGAGTATTACAGCAGTGTAGACACTGGTGGCCAGCCACACCTGACACACTCACCACCCAGACAATATGGAGGCTGGAGGTGGAGTGTTGCGGGGAACCAGAACACACCAGAAACACACTCCAAGGAAATTTCAAAACAAGAGTGTTGGTGGTGGTTGTAGTGTGTCATCTTACCTGCTCTCCTCACCCTCTACAACACTCACCTACACTCTCCGGACATCCACTGGCTGATACCTCACTTTGAACCAATAAGTACACAGCCTAATGCCGTTCTGGGTCCCAGAAAATCGGGATAAATAAGGTTTGGCGTCCCGAGATGTAAGACGTTCAATCCATACGCCATGAAAATTTCGGTTTGAAACTGGTACAAACCGGATCCCCGGGATAAGCTTTTGCAATATTTCTCTGCTCTTTTCAGCTTAATTCACCTCTTTTGCACCCACTACAGCCCCTCTTTATTGCCCGCTGTGCCCCAACATGCAGGGATACATCAGTAAGGTCGTGTTTATCGATGAAATAAGTGGTTTCTTTGTACCAAGACGACATCATAAGCATGTGTAGTCTTCCCGCGTTTCATCAGGGATTGTGATTGGCCAGTGGGAGGCGATGGGGGCCAATCAGAGGCGATGTTGCACGCCACTAAGCTTCCTTCACACTCCACCTCCATGGCGGGAACATTTAAACAACACCTCGTACACCACGCCACACCTTATACCTCACACCACACCTTATACCTCACACCTTGTACCTCACACCACACCTTATACACCACATCTTATACCTCACACCACACCTTATACCTCACACCTTGTACCTCACACCACACCTTATACATCACACCACACCTTATACCTCACACCTTGTACCTCACACCACACCTTATACCTCACACCACACCTTATACCTCACACCTTGTACCTCACACCACACCTTATACATCACATCTTATACCTCACACCACACCTTATACATCACACCACACCTTGTACCTCACACCACACCTTATACATCACACCACACGTTGTACCTCATACCACACCTTATACCTCACACCACACCTTATACATCATACCACACCTTGTACCTCACACCACACCTTATACCTCACACCACACCTTATACACCACATCACGCCTTGTACATCACACCACATCTTGTACATCTCACCACGCCTTGTACATCACATCACACCATGTGCATCACACCACACCTTGTACCTCAAACCACACCTTATACATCACGCCACACCTTGTACCTCACACCACACCTTGTACCTCACACCACACCTTGTATCTCACACCACACCTTGTACCTCACACCACACCTTGTACCTCAAACCACACCTTATACATCACACCACACCTTGTACCCCACACCACACCTTGTACACCACACCACACCTTGTCCATTACACCACACCTTGTACCTCACGCCACACCTTATACATCACACCACACCTTGTACCTCACACCACACCTTGTACCTCACACCACACCTTGTACCTCACACCACACCTTATACCTCACACCACACCTTGTACATCACACCACACCTTGTACCTCAAACCACACCTCATACATCACACCACACCTTGTACCTCACACCACACCTTGTACACCACACCACACCTTGTACATCACAACACACATTGTACACCACACCACACCTTGTACATCACACCACACCTTGTACATCACACCACATCTTGTACCTCACACCACAAATTATAACTCACACCACACTTTGTACATCACACCACACCTTGTACCTCACACCACACCTTATACATCACACCACACCTTGTACATCACACCACACCTTGTACCTCACACCACACCTTGTACATCACACCACACCTTGTACCTCACACCACACCTTATACCTCACACCACACCTTGTACATCACACCACACCTTGTACTTCAAACCACACCTTATACATCACACCACAACTTGTACCTCACACCACACCTTGCACGCCACACCTTGTACACCACACGACACCTTGTACATCACACCACACCTTGTACCTCACACCACACCTTGTACATCACACCACACCTTGTACCTCACACCACACCTTGTACCTCACACCACACCTTGTACATCACACCACACCTTGTACCTCACACCACACCTTGTACACCACACCACACCTTGTGCATCACACCACACCTTGTACACCACACCACACCTTGTACCTCACACCACACCTTGTACCTCACACCACACCTTATACATCACACCACACCTTGTACATCACACCACACCTTGTACCTCACACACCTTATATATCACACCACACCTTGTACATCACACTACACCTTGTACATCACACCACACCTTGTACATCACAACACACCTTGTACATCACACCTTGTACATCACACCACACCTTGTACATCACACCACACCTTGTACCTCACACCACACCTTGTACATCACACCACACCTTGTACATCACACCACACCTTGTACACCACACCACACCTTGTACATCACACCTTGTACACTACACCACACCTTGTACCTCACACCACACCTTGTACATCACACCACACCTTGTACATCATACCACACCTTGTACCTCACACCACACCTTGTACACCACACCACACCTTGTATATCACACCTTGTACACCACACCATACCTTGTACATCACATCACACCTTGTACCTCACATCACACCACACCTTGTACATCACACCACACCTTGTACCTCACACACCTTGTACACACAACACCTTGTACATCACACCACAACTTGTACCTCACACCAATCCTTGTACACCACACCACACCTTGTACCTCACACCAAACCTTGTTCACCACACCACACCTTGTACCTCACACCACACCTTGTACATCACCCCACACCTTGTACATCGCACACGTTATACACCACACCACACCTTGTACACCACACCACACCTTGTACCTCACACCAAACCTTGCACACCACACCACACCTTGTACCTCACTCCTTGTATACCCCACCACACCTTATACATCACACCACAACTTGTGCACCACACCACACCTTGTACATCACACACCTTGTACACCACACCTTATACATCACACCACACCTTGTACACCACACCACACCTTGTACATCACACACCTTATACGTCACAACACACCTTGAAGACCACACCACACCTTGTACACCACACCACACTTTGTACATCACACCACACCTTGTACACCACACCTTGTACATCACACCACACCTTGTACTCACCACACCTTGTACATCACACCACACCCTGTACATCACACACCTTGTACATCACACCACACCTTGTACTCACCACACCTTGTACATCACACCACACCCTGTACATCACACCACGCCTTTTACATCACACGGCACCTTGTACACCACACCTTGTACATCAAAACACACCTTGTACATCACACCACACCTTGTACATCACTCCACGCCTTATACGTCACACCACACCTTGTACATCACACAACGCCTTGCACACCACACCTTGTACACCACGCCTTGTACATCACACCACACCTTGTACATCACACAATGCCTTGTACGCCACACCACGCCTTGTACATCACACCACACCTTGTACATTACACCACACCTTGTACATCACACCACACCTTGTACACCACACCACGCCTTGTACATCACACCACATCTTGTACATCACACACCTTGTACATCCCACCACACCATGTACATCACACCACACCTTGTACACCACACAACGCCTTGTACATCACACCCCACCTTGTACATCATTTCACACCTTGTACACCACATCACGCCTTGTACATCAAACCACATCTTGTACATCTCACCACGCCTTGTACATCACACCACACCATGTGCATCATACCACGCCTTGTACATCACACCACGCCATGTACACCACACCACGCCATGTACACCACACCAAGCCTTGTATACCACACCACGCCATGTACACTACACCACGCCTTGTACACTACACGTCTTGTACATCACACCACGCCTTGTACATCACACTACGCCATGTACACCACACGACGCCTTGTATACTACACCACACCTTGTACACTAAACGCCTTATATACCACACCACACCTTGTACACCCCAACACGTACTGTACACCACACCACGTCTTGTACACAACACTCCTTGTACACCACACCACGCCTTGTACATCATACCACGCCTTGTATACCACACCACGCCTTGTACATCATTCCACGCCTTGTACACCACACCACGTCTTGTACACCACAGCACTCTTTGTACACCACACCACATCACACCTTGTACATCACTCCACACCTTGTACGCCACACCACACCTTGTGCATCATTCCACACCTTGTACACTACACCACGTCTTGTACACCACACCACGCCTTGTACAGGAGTATACCTCAGCAGGTACTGCTTATGGAATATCCTTTAGCAGGTACTGTGTATGGAGTATACCTCAGCAGGTGTTGTTTATGGAGTATCCCTCAACAGATACTGTGTATGGAGTATACCTCAGCAGGTACACTGTGTGGGGTATCCCTCAGCAGGTACTGTGCTGGAGTATACCTCAGCAGTTACTGTTTATGGAGTATACCTCAGCAGGTATTGTGTATGGAGTATACCTCAGCAGGTGCTGTGTGTGGTATGTCACTCAGCAGGTGCTGTGTGTGGTATGTCACTCAGCAGGTACACTGGAGTATCCCTCAGCAGGTACTCTGTGTGGAATGTTCTTCAGTAGATACAGTGTATGGAGTATCCTTCAGCAGGTACAGTGTATGGAGTATCCTTCAGCAGGTACAGTGTATGGAGTATCCGTCAGCAGGTACTGTGTATGGAGTATATCTCAGCAGGTACTGTGTACGATGTATCCCTCAGCAGGTACTGTGTACGATGTATCCCTCAGCAGGTACTGTGTATGATGTATCCCTCAGCAGGTACTGTGTACGATGGTTGTTAGGTAAGACACATATGCAACAGTTAGGTATCTTTATTATGAAACGTTTCGCCTACACAGTAGGCTTCTTCAGTCAAGTACAGAAAAGTTGATAGAAGCAGAAGATACTTGAAGACGATGTAATCAGTCCATCACCCTTAAAGTTTTGAGGTGGTCAGTCCCTCAGTCTGGAGAAGAGCATTGTTTCATACTATGGAACAATGCTCTTCTCCAGACTGAGGGACTGACCACCTCAAAACTTTAAGGGTGATGGACTGATTACATCGTCTTCAAGTATCTTCTGCTTCTATCAACTTTTCTGTACTTGACTGAAGAAGCCTACTGTGTAGGCGAAACGTTTCATAATAAAGATACCTAACTGTTGCATATGTGTCTTACCTAACAACCTGTCGGTATTTTATACCATTTTAATGTTCACTGTGTACGATGTATCCCTCAGCAGGTACTGTGTGCAATGTATCCCTCAGCAGGTACTGTGTACGATGTATCCCTCAGCAGGTACTGTGTACGATGTATCCCTCAGCAGGTACTCTGTACAATGTATCCCTCAGCAGGTATTGTGTACAATGTATCCCTCAGCAGGTACTCTGTACAATGTATCCCTCAGCAGGTATTGTGTACAATGTATCCCTCAGCAGGTACTCTGTACAATGTATCCCTCAGCAGGTACTCTGTACAATGTATCCCTCAGCAGGTACTCTGTACAATGTATCCCTCAGCAGGTACTCTGTACAATGTATCCCTCAGCAGGTACTGTGTACGATGTATCCCTCAGCAGGTATTGTGTACAATGTATCCCTCAGCAGGTACTCTGTACAATGTATCCCTCAGCAGGTACTCTGTACAATGTATCCCTCAGCAGGTACTCTGTACAATGTATCCCTCAGCATGTACTCTGTACAATGTATCCCTCAGCAGGTACTCTGTACAATGTATCCCTCAGCAGGTACTGTGTATGAAAGAGTGTTGTAGGTAGCATCCTGGGGCAGAAAATCAATGTAAATGTTGTTAGTAGTGTTGTATGCTGACCCCGAGGACCTGGACCACACAACACTACTTATACCATCCTCCTACACCTATCTCAACCTCTACAATAATAATAATAATAATAATAATAATAATAATAATAATAATAATAATAATAATAATAATAATAGTTAATTGGTTGGTTAGTAGGGTTTAAAGAGTATTCACTACACAAGGGTCATTAAATAATAATAATAATAATAATAATAATAATAATAATAATAATAATAATAATAATAATAATAATAGTTAATTGGTTGGTTAGTGGGGTTTAAAGAGTATTCACTACACAAGGGTCATTAAGGCTGCACTATAACTTCTCACCACCACACAACAATAATCTGCTAGAATAGTTAGGGTAGGTTAGGTAAGATTCGTCAGGAAACAGGACAAGTGTTTCCTGACGCTGGTCTTAGTCACATGATGACCCACACCTGGAGCCAGTAAGTTCATTCAGGTATACATAAATACAGTT
>NC_091324.1:1125893-1278393 GCF_038502225.1 Cherax quadricarinatus | reverse complement strand
TCAGGAGGTATGTGAGGAGCTGAACAGGAGATTTAAGGAAGTTTTTACAGTAGAGACAGGAAGGGCTGTGGGAAGACAGCACAGAAGGGAACATCAAGAGGGAATATACCAACAAGTGTTGGATGACATACGAACAACTGAGGAGGAGGTGAAGAAGCTCTTAAGTGACCTTGACACCTCAAAGGCGATGGGACCGGACAACATCTCCCCATGGGTCCTTAGAGAAGGAGCAGAGATGCTGTGTGTGCCTCTAACCACAATCTTCAACACATCCCTTGAAACTGGGCAACTACCTGAGAAATGGAAGACAGCTAATGTAGTCCCCATATTTAAGAAAGGAAACAGAAACGAGGCACTAAACTACAGACCTGTGTCTCTGACATGTATTGTGTGCAAAGTCATGGAGAAGATTATCAGGAGGAGAGTGGTCGAACACCTGGAAAGGAACAAGATTATAAATGAAAACCAGCATGGGTTCATGGAAGGCAAATCTTGTATCACAAACCTCCTGGAGTTTTATGACAAGGTAACAGAAGTAAGACACGAGAGAGAGGGGTGGGTAGATTGCGTTTTCCTAGACTGCAGGAAGGCCTTTGACACAGTTCCCCACAAGAGATTAGTGCAGAAGCTGGAGGATCAGGCACATGTGAAAGGAAGGGCACTGCAATGGATAAGGGAATACCTGACAGGGAGGCAGCAACGAGTCATGGTACGTGAAGAGGTATCACAGTGGGCGCCTGTTACGAGCGGGGTCCCACAGGGGTCAGTTCTAGGACCAGTGCTATTTTTGATATATGTGAACGACATGATAGAAGGAATAGACTCTGAAGTGTCCCTGTTCGCAGATGACGTGAAGTTGATGAGAAGAATTAAATCGGACGAGGATGAGGCAGGACTGCAAAGAGACCTGGAGAGGCTGGACATGTGGTCCAGTAACTGGCTTCTCGAATTCAATCCAGCCAAATGCAAAGTCATGAAGATTGGGGAGGGGCAAAGAAGACCGCAGACAGAGTATAGGCTAGGTGGACAAAGACTACAGACCTCACTCAGGGAGAAGGACCTTGGGGTGACCATAACACCGAGCACATCACCGGAGGCACACATCAACCAAATAACCGCTGCAGCATACGGGCGCCTGGCAAACCTGAGAATAGCGTTCCGATACCTTAATAAGGAATCGTTCAAGACACTGTACACTGTGTATGTTAGGCCCATACTGGAGTATGCAGCACCAGTCTGGAACCCACACCTGGTCAAGCACGTCAAGAAGTTAGAGAAAGTACAAAGATTTGCAACAAGGCTAGTCCCAGAGCTCAAGGGAATGTCGTTCGAGGAAAGGTTAAGGGAAATCGGATTGACGACACTGGAGGACAGAAGGGTCAGGGGAGACATGATAACGACATACAAGATACTGCGGGGAATAGACAAGGTGGACAGAGATAGGATGTTCCAGAGAGGGGACACAGGGACAAGGGGTCACAACTGGAAGCTGAAGACTCAGACGAGTCACAGGGACGTTAGGAAGTATTTCTTCAGTCATAGAGTTGTCAGCAAGTGGAATAGCCTAGCAAGTGAAGTAGTGGAGGCAGGAACCATACATAGTTTTAAGAAGAGGTATGACAAAGCTCAGGAAGCAGAGAGAGAGAGGATCCAGTAGCGATCAGTGAAGAGGCGGGGCCAGGAGCTGAGTCTCGACCCCTGCAACCACAATTAGGTGAGTACAATTAGGTGAGTACACACACACACACACACACACACACACACACACACACACACACACACACACACACACACACACACACACACACACACACACACACACGCACACAGCTGTGAATCGACCCCTGCAACCACAACTAGGTGAATACACACTCATTAGCTTTGCATAGTTTGTTCGCAGACTATGTGAAGCTAGTGAGGCGAATACAAAAGAACGAGGATCAGGTAAGCCTACAAGAGTATCTGGACAGGTTACAAACCTGGTCCGACAAATGGCTCCTGGAGTTAAACCCCAGCAAGTGCAAAGTCATGAGGCTTGGGGAAGGACAAAAAATACCGTAGACGGAGTACAGCCTAGGAGGTCAAAGTCTGCGAAACTCCAGGAAAAGGATCGGGATGAGCATCATACCGAGCACAACTGAGGCACACATCAACCAAATAATTGCTGCAGCATATGGTGCCTGGCAAACCTAAGATTAGCATTTCGACATCTAAGTAAGGAGTCCTTCACGACACTGTACACCGTGTACGTCAGGCCCATATTAGAATATGCTGCATTAGTATGGAATCCACACCTGGTCAAACACGACAAAACATTAGAGAAAGTGCACAGGTTTGCAACAAGACTAGTCCCAAATCTAAGGGGTATGACCTACGAAGAGAGGTTAAGGGAAATCAACCTGACGACATTGGAGGATAGGAGGGATAGAGGAAACATGATAATGACATGTAAAATACTGAGAGGAATTGACAAGGTGGATAGGAACAGAATGTTGTAGAGATGAGACACAACAACAAGGGGTCACAACTGGAAATTAAAAATTCAGATGAGTCACAGGGATGTTAAGAAGTATTCCTTTAGTCATAAAGTTTTCAGGAAGTGGAACAATCTGGAGAGTGATGTAGTGGAGGCAGGATCCATACATAAGTTTTAAGAAGAGATACGATAAAGCTCATGAAGCAGGGAGTGGACCTAGTAGCGACCAGTGAAGAGGCGGGGCCAGGAGCTATGAATGTACCCATGTAACCACAAATAGGTGAGTACACACACCACATAATTTGATTAGACAGGATGACAGGATATACACACAGTGTGATAGGACCTTCTTGCACTCACTGGCCAACAATGGTTTCAGTTTTTAACTAATTTTGGGAAGATGAAATCAAATCTAAACTTAATTCTGCTCCAGCAATTTTTCTGAAAAAAAAGAACTTCATGGTGAACGATTTCACGAAGACAACCATCGTGGAGAAGAAATATCAGGGAAAGCTGATGATCAGTTTGATGGTGAACTACTGCTGGACACTGATGTGGGAGAACCATACACAATATAAGCGGAAAAAGCCTGAAAACTCTGATGTAGTCATGCACCACTTAACGATGGGGATACATTCTGAGAAATGCGTTGCTTAACAACAGGGGATACATTCTGATAAATGCGTCACATAACGATAGGGATACGTTCTGAGAAATGCGTTGCTTAACGATGGGGATACGTTCTGATAAATGTCTCATTAGGTGATTTAGTCGTTATGCAAAACTCATAGAGTGCACATTAACAAATCTAGATGGAATAGCCAACTACACACCTAGCCTATATGGTTTGTTTTTTCATCAAAGATTTGTTTGTAAGCAGATAATGCTCCATGAGCATTCCTCTTTGTCAATGAAAACCTCACGGTGTTGGGACCCAGGATTTAGAAACATATAAGAAGCTAGTCGAGATCTGCAAAAGCTTTTGGTAAACCCTTCAATGTGAATTTGTGGGGGTTCTTTTTCTTCACCTGCAGGAGCCATGGTGAACAAAACAATACGAGATTAAATCAAGTACAAGGGAAAATGATGCTGTCAAGAGACACGGTGAACACGATGTATGAGGCTGCTGCTGGCGTAATACCCGATACCGTTTTACAGTAAACTTTTTTCATGGGTAGAAAGAATAACGATAAATGTACAGTATAGTAATTACATAAGCCAGTAACATAGTTGTTTATTAACATTATCAAGTATTATGTATTGTACATTGTGGAAAATACTGTAGTATATATTTTCCAGAAATACAGTAGTTATATGTAAATAGATGGCCATACTGTATTTAATAATATTTATGTCATAGAAAACGGAAAGCCTGCGTCTGCGCAGACGGGACTCGCCATCTTGGTTTTGAATTGGATACAACGTTAATATAATGGGAAGAATTTTTCGTGCTCTAGAGGTTAAAATTGGACTGGCACCTCTCAAATAGGAGGCGAAATTGTTGGATGTGCATTCCTGCATAACTTGAGATATCAGACGACTGGACAAGATAAGCTCTCTAGATTTGTGTATAATTCTGGTCAGTGTTTTCATAAATTTAGTTAGTGAGGTTTTTCTGAGTATGATACAACTTAATATCCAGTCAAATTGGTGAGTGATATTAAGATATATTTTCCTTCTGTTATGTATATGTGAATTTATATATAATAATTTTTTAATATACAGTCCACAAATTTATATATTTACCAGTATTCCTGGTGAATGTATATTTCATTTAAATAATAGGTCCAGAGCAACTTGTGGTTATGACAGTGGTAGGTATCGAAGGGGGACATTTTTTGCGACCTAGGTGTCCCAAATTCCTACTTGTCTATGTAACATTGATAAATAATAATTATCTTTGTTATCATTTACTGTTATGTACATAATTAGTTACATTCAGATAAATGCAATTTTCCACATACATAACTGTATATAATAATAATAATAATAATTTTGGAAAATTAAATTTACTTGGATGAATCTCATTAGATACGTACCAGAAATTTTTAAAAGTAACGAAGATAATTATTCTTTATCAAGGTTACAGAGACATATAGGAATTTTAGAACACCTAGGTCGCAAAAATGTCCCTCTTCGATATCTACTGTCATATCTCCACAAGTCACTCTGGACCTATATTAATTTCAAATGAAATATACATTACCAGGAATTCTGGTAAACATTAACATAAATATGTGGACTGTATATTAAATTTAAAAAATGAATACATATACATTGAAGGTGTGGAAAATAATTTCCCAAAATTATGCTGTATATTTTTTATAATGTAAATATACCTGATTAATACATTACTATTGCTCTAAAGTGTATTTTAAAGAAGAGAACCGACAGGGAAGCTCTGCACCTGCACTGATGAGCAGGAGGAGTCGCCATGTTTTGAATTGACCGAGATAAACGTTAATGAAAATCAGAAGAATTTTTGTCGTTCTAGGGGTTATGTTGGGCTTAAAACCTCTCAAATAGGAGCCGAAATTGCTGGATTTGCAGTCCTGCATGACGTGAACATTAGGCGAGTGGACAGGACAGTCCAGGAACCCCAGCTAAGTCATGTCTATTTATGTTGGAATTCTGGCCAGTATTTTCTTCATAAATTTAGGCAGGGGGGTTGGTATGACACACTGTAATCTCCAGACTAATTGGTGAGTCTTATTATTATAAATTCTCCTTCAATATATATGTATTCACATTTTAAATTTAATATATAGTCCACATATTTATATTAATGTTTTTACCAGAATTCCTTGTGATGTATATTTCATTTGAAATTAATATAGGTCCAGAGTGACTTGTGGAGAGATAGATTATCGTAGGTATCGAAGGAGGACATTTTTTGCGACCTAGATATCCTAAAATTCCTACTTGTCTCTGTAACCTTGATAAAGAATAATTATCTTTGTTACCATTTACTGGTATGTATCTTACGAGTTACATCCAGGTAAATTTAATTTTCCACAGAAGGAGAATTTATAGTAATAAGACTCACCAATTTGTCTGGAGATTACTTGGTGTATCATACACAAACCTCCGCCTGCCTAAATATGAAGAAAATACTGGTCAGAATTTCAACATAAATATAGACATCAACTTAGCTGGGGTTCCTTGACTGTCCTGTCCACTCGCCTAATGTTCACGTTATGCAGGACTGTAAATCCAACAATTTCGGCTCCTATTTGGGAGGTTTCAACCACAATTTAATCTCCAGAGCGACAAAATTTATGCACATTTCACTCGCGTGCCTTCAGCCCAGTTCAAAAACAATGGCGACTCCTCCCCAGTGACGCTCACCCATTTCGCTGGTTCTTTATTTATTTACAAATTAATTTTTATTACCTACAATATATTCCATCAATTTACATACAAAATACACTGTTTTTTGGAGAATATACAGTATTTTCCACAATAATAATAATTATCTTTATTTCTACAAGTACATGTACAAGGTATACCGGCCTAGCTGACATCAATGACATACTCACTATATAGAAAGCCATTTATTATGCTCTCAGAGCATTTCGGGCAAATTAGGTCAGTTTTGTCCCTGGATACGACCCACACCAGTCGACTAACACCCAAAAGTACCCATAGACAACCGGTGTAAAGATACACGCCTAATGTTTTTACCCTTGCTGGGGATCAAACCTAGACATCACCATGTGAAGCGAGACCTTTAGCCACCAGGCCACAGGGCACCGTATAGGATATACTTTTATACGTCTGGCAGCGCAGTAGGCTTGTTTACGTCGTATATTCGGTCCTGCGGTGACTAAAATGTCGTTATGTTAGTTTTGTTAAGCATATATGTCAGGGTTGGGCAAGTTCTTCAACAAGAAAAACCACATATAATACTTTTCATATATTTTTGATGCTCAAGATCCACAGAAAATATTATTTTAAAATTGTATTTATAAATAATAATAAAAAATACAGCTACTCACCAAAGCAGAATATGTTTAATAGATGCTCGTTGAAGACTGAGTCTTTGTTTTTGTACTTAATAGTTTAAAATCTGGCTGCAGGATGTCAAAGCTATTGTAAAAAGGTCAGTAATGTGGCTATTAGTGAGGATAACACCATGTTTTGACTTGATAAATTTCATTACAGAGAAGAGAGAGTAGTGGGAAGCCAGTTGTCTGAAGATTGGATAAGATTTTCTTCAGATTTTTAACCTTGGAGGGTTAGCCACCCAGGATAACCCAAGAAAGTCAGTGCGTCATCGAGGACTGTCTAACTTATTTCCATTGGGGTCCTCAATCTTGTTACCCAGGATGCGACCCACACCAGTCGACTAACACCCAGGTACCTTTTTGCTGCTAGGTGAACAGGACAACAGGTGTAAGGAAACACGTCGAAATGTTTCCCCCCGCCGGGAATCGAACCCGGGCCCTCCGTGTGTGAAACAGGAACTTACGCCACAGGGCCTACTTCTGGAGTTAGTTTCCAAAAGTCAGTTAGAGATGAGCATTTATGCAGTAGCTTCAAACCCACATCTTCCTGTAGCTCAATAAACAGTTTTTATCGAAGCAACATCCGAGGTAAAACGTGCAACAACAGGACATTCATCGTTGATGACATTAATCATTAGACACATGAGCAACACTTGGGTATCTTTATTAAGGAAATGTTTCGCCACACAGTGGCTTCATCAGTCCTATACGAAGAAGAATGGTGATAATCAGAAAAAGTTTGAGGTAATCAGTCCCTCAGCCTGGAGTCGATGTTATCAGTCCATCAATTTTGAAAAGAATACAGTATATGAGCGGAGAAGTGGCTTATATTTATCAACATTCTTGTCAGACACACACCAGCATCTGGGATCCTGATACAGGGACTTCTTAACTTGTCTAGCCTACAGGCATGACCTACCTGGAGAGTATTCTGGGGATCAACGCCCCCGCGGCCCGGTCCACGACCAGGCCTCCCGGTGGATCAGGGCCTGATCAACCAGGCTGTTACTGCTGGCCGCACGCAATCCAACGTACTAACCACAGCCCGGCTGATCCGGCACCGTCTCTACTTCCACCAATGGATTCCATCCAGTGTGATATCGTCTACGCTGCATAACCCTTGTCGGTTTAGCGCTTTCTTTGATTATAATACTGTGTGATATCATCTACGACTGCTTCACCTTACCTGTCTACAGTATGTAATCCATTTGGTGTATATGCTTTTTTTTCAATATTGATGGACTTGTGGAAAATGAAATTTACTTGGATGTAGCTCATAAGGTACATACCAGTAAATGATAACAAAGATAATTAGTCATTATCAAGGTTACAGACAAGTAAGAATTTTAGGACACCTAGGTCGCAAAAAATGTCCTCCTTCGATACCTACCATAATCTATCTCTCTACAAGTCACTCTGGACCTATATTAATTTCAAATGAAATATACATCACCAGGAATTCTGGTAAAAAACATCAATATAAATATGTGGACTGTATATTAAATTTAAAATGTGAATACATATACATTGAAGGAGAATTTATAATAATTAGACTCACCAATTAGTCTGGAGATTATGTGTATCATACCAACCCCCCTGCCTAAATTTATGAAGAAAATACTGGCCAGAATTTCAACACAATTTAGACAACTTAGCTGGGGTTCCTGGAGCTGTCCTGTCCATCTGCTTAATGCTCATGTTATGCAGGACTGCAAATCCAACAATTTCGGCTCCTATTTGAGAGGTTTTAAGCCCAATATAACCCCTAGAGCGACGAAAATTGATGCACATTTCACTAACGTGCCTGTACCACCTATAAAACAATGGCGTCTCTTCTGCCCCAGCGACGCTCACCCCTCGCTGGTTCTTTATTTATTTACAAATTAATTTTATTACCTACAATACAGGCCATCAATTTACATATAAAATACACTGTATTTTTGGAGAATATACAGTATTTTGCACACTGCAGCTGGGCGGAGTTTGTTGCTAAACAACTCAAATTGCTCCTTTGGCAATGGTGGAGGACCTGGGTACATATAGGATCTGGCATCCACATGGCGACATATACAAGATTTAATCACCCTTTTTACACTTTACCGTCCTTGTGGAATCCAGAAAGTTTCCCTAATACAATTTAAGGTATCTTGTACACCACCATGCATTACATTTTTATGGGTATTTAAAGCAATTAAATTTGTTAGATGATGAGTTTTGGGCAGTAAGATAGGGTGTTTAGCATAATCACCCAATTCAGCATTTTTTAACCTAACTCTGCACCTAATTACATTGTTCTCTAAATACAGCCCCAATTTCTCTATTATGGAACCTTTCACAATTTTTCTTTCATATTTTTTATAATATAATTTGTATGAATCATATCTATTCCCTAAAGCATCTAAATACAATTTTAAATCATCAGTATTCACAGTTTCTTGATTCATTAATTCCAAACATCTATTGTATGCCTTTGTTACATGATCTTTCTAGCCTGCAATGATGATTTTTTTGCTCTAAATTCCATGTGTTTGTCATCTACATTAATTTCCTCATTTTCACCCATGGTGCAATGTATTAAATTCAACTTAATTAATAACACTGATTATGTACTTAATTATGCACTTTATAAAGGTAAATATTACAACTTACCTTAAATAAATCCTAGCTACTTGAGCTTAGCAATTACATGTAAGAAAATTATAATATAAACTTTAAATATACATTAATAATTTTAGCTACACCTGAGCTTAGCAATTACACATGTAAGGAAATTATAATATAAATTTTAAATACACATTAATATAAATCTTAGCCAGACTTGGCTTAGCAAAATTAATATTATACAAATACACTAATATAAATCTTTGCCAGACTTGGATTAGCAAATTTAGTATTGTAATAATTATAATCCACTACACATTAAGTAAATTTGTGGACCTAACATCCACCTCCTTCTGTCATTTCACATAATTATTAAATAATTAATTCACTAATTAATGACTTCACTAATTACATCCGGTTCGAAGGAATAACGGGCAACTATTGTGGAAAATTAAATTTACTTGGATGTAACTCATAAGTTACATACCAGTAATTGGTAACAAAGATAATTATTCTTTATCAAGGTTGCAGAGACAAGTAGGAATTTTAGGACACCTGGGTCGCAAAAAATGTCCCCCTTCGATACCTACCATAATCTATCTCTCCACAAGTCACTCTGGACCTATATTAATTTCAAATGAAATATACCTCACTAGGAGTTCTGGTAAAAACATCAATATAAATATGTGGACTGCATATTAAATTTAAAATGTGAATACATATACATCATACCAACACTCCTGCCTAAATTTATGAAGAAAATACTGGTCAGAATTTCAACACAAATTAGACAACTTAGCTGGGGTTCCTGGAGCTGTCCTGTCCATCTGCTTTATGCTCACATTATGCAGGACTGCAAATCCAACAATTTCGGCTCCTATTTGAGAGGTTTTAAGCCCAATATAACCCCTAGAGCGACGAAAATTTATGCACATTTCATTAATGTACCTGTACCACATTCCAAACAATGGTGTCTCTTCATCCCCAGCGATGCTCACCCCTCGCAGGTTCTTTATTTATTTACAAATTAATTTTTGTTACCTACAATATAGGGCATCAATTTACATATAAAATGCGCTGCATTTTTGGAGAATATACAGTATTTTTCACAGGACTGATAACAGCGACTGCAGGCTGAGGGACTGATTACCTCAAACTCCTGATCTTCACCATTTTTTTTTTGTATAGTACTGATGAAGCTACTTTTTGGCGAAACGTTTCCTCAATAAAGATACCCAAGGGTTGTGATGAATGGTTTTGAAAACCGACAAGTTGAAGAATTGAGACACTTATGGAACATATGCGAATCTTTATTGAAGAAACGTTTCGCCACACAGTGGCTTCTTCAGTCTTATACAAAGCAGGAAGGTAAAAGGTATGACTGATGAAGCCATTATGTGGCAAAACGTTTCTTCAATAAAGATTCCAATATGTTGCATAAGTGTCTCAGTTCTACCCAAGTGTTGCACATGTGTCTAATTTATCGACATTAATCATTAAGCGATTCACTAGAAATTCAAACATGGCTTAACTTTTTCACTTTCTCAAACTTGTTCTCAAAATCATTATAAAGTGTTTATAAGTTTCCTTCGTAATGTTTCACTTTACTGTCTTTAATTTCAACATCAGGAAAAACAGTTGTTCTTAATTTAACGTTGGGAAAGTGGCCAAATTTCTTTGTTGCCAGATTTCTTTGTTGCCAGATTTCTTTGTTGCCAGATTTCTCTGTTGCCAGATTTCTTTGTTGCCAGATTTCTTTGTTGCCAGATTTCTATGTTGAAAGATTTCTTTGTTGCCAGATTTTTTTGCTGCCAGATTTCTCTGTTGCCAGATTTCTTTGTTGCCAGATTTCTATGTTGCCAGATTTCTTTGTTTCCAGATTTCTTTGTTGCCAGATTTCTTTGTTGCCAGATTTCTCTGTTGCCAGATTTCTTTGTTGTCAGATTTCTTTGTTGCCAGATTTCTATGTTGCCAGATTTCTTTGTTTCCAGATTGCTTTGTTGCCAGATTTCTTTGTTGCCAGATTTCTTTGTTGCCAGATTTCTATGTTGAAAGATTTCTTTGTTTCCAGATTTATTTGTTGCCAGATTTCTTTGTTGCCAGATTTCTCTGTTGCCAGATTTCTTTGTTGCCAGATTTCTTTGTTGCCAGATTTCTATGTTGCCAGATTTCTTTGTTTCCAGATTTCTTTGTTGCCAGATTTCTTTGTTGCCAGATTTCTTTGTTGCCTGATTTCTTTGTTGCCAGATTTCTATGTTGAAAGATTTCTTTGTTACCAGATTTCTCTGTTGCTAGATTTCTTTGTTGTCAGATTTCTCTGTTGCCAGATTTTTTTGTTGCCAGATTTCTTTGTTGCCAGATTTCTTTGTTGCCAGATTTCTTTGTTGCCAGATTTCTATGTTGCCAGATTTCTTTGTTGACTGATTTCTTTGTTGCCAGATTTCTTTGTTGCCAAATTTCTTTATTGCCAGATTTCTGTGCTGAAAGATTTCTTTGTTGCCAGATTTCTCTGTTGCCAGATTTCTTTGTTACCAGATTTCTTTGTTGCCAGATTTCTTTGTTGCCAGATTTCTTTGTTGCTAGATTTATCTGTTGCCAGATTTCCTTGCTGCCAGATTTCTTTATTGCCAGATTTCTTTGTTGCCAGATTTCTTTGTTGCCAGATTTCTCTGTTGCCAGATTTCTTTGTTGCCAGATTTCTCTGTTGCCAGATTTCTTTGTTGCCAGATTTCTTTGTTGCCAGATTTCTTTGTTGCCAGATTTCTCTGTTGCCAGATTTCTCTGTTGCCAGATTTCTTTGTTGCCAGATTTCTTTGTTGCCAGATTTCTTTCTTGCCAGATTTCTCTGTTGCCAGATTTCTCTGTTGCCAGATTTCTTTGTTGCCAGATTTCTTTGAAAAAGCTTTAGTTTATTCTGAAAACTGAAATCTGGCCAAGTTCTGCAATAACTTTGTTCCTTCCTTGAAGTGCCAGATTTAAATATTGTAAAGAACATCAGATCCTGTACACATTCGTGACCTTCTAGTTATGGGTATTTCATTTTCTTTTTTTCACGAAAACAATGTAGGTCACTTGGCTTGTCTTCAAGCTCCTCACCCCTCAAGGAAGGTTCCTTGATGTTGGTGAGGGGCTCTTGATTTAGGGAATTGGATCTGTGCTCCAGTTTCCCGAATTAAGCCTGAATGCCTTCCACATCCCCCCCCCAGGCGCTGTATAATCCTCCGGGTTTAGCGCTTCCCCCTTGATTATAATAATAATAATAATTCAAGCTCCTCAATAATTTTTTGAAATTGACGGTGTGTTTTTGCACTTGTCCGAATCAAATTCACAATTTCAAAATGCAATTTACGGCATTGTTGAATGGGAATTGTTTACTTACTAAATGCTGAAGGTGGATGACGCAGGATTGAAAGGAAGACCCTACCCAAGGTTTAGAAAATATGGAGGACGGAGGAGGAAGCATAACAGAGGACAGCCTCATCCTGATATTCTCGTAAAATCACAGAGGACAGCCTCATCCCGATATTCTCATAAAATCACAGAGGACAGCCTCATCCTGATATTCTCGTAAAATCACAGAGGACAGCCTCATCCCGATATTCTCATAAAATCACAGAGGACAGCCTCATCCCGATATTCTCATAAAATCACAGAGGACAGCCTCATCCCGATATTCTCATAAAATCACAGAGGACAGCCTCATCCCGATATTCTCATAAAATCACAGAGGACAGCCTCATCCCGATATTCTCATAAAATCACAGAGGACAACCTCATCCCGATATTCTCATAAAATCACAGAGGACAACCTCATCCTGATATTCTCATAAAATCACAGAGGACAACCTCATCCTGATATTCTCATAAAATCACAGAGGACAGCCTCATCCCGATATTCTCATAAAATCACAGAGGACAACCTCATCCTGATATTCTCATAAAATCACAGAGGACAACCTCATCCCGATATTCTCATAAACTCACAGAGGACAGCCTCATCCTGATATTCTCATAAACTCACAGAGGACAGCCTCATCCTGATATTCTCATAAACTCACAGAGGACAGCCTCATCCTGATATCCCCGCAAAACAGAGAACACCTTAGGATAACTGTTTTTGAGCAGTATATCAAGAACCACTCAGGATAATTAAGATTATTTGTTAACTGCCCAACTAGGCCAGCATTTTGACCTACCATACCTGGTGCTCCGTCTGTTGCAATGCTACCAAGTTTATGTAATGGTAATTCAGTATTTAATAAATCTTTGTTAAGTGAATTTTTGATGCCAATTCCTTTTGTGGTTTCCTTTAAGCTTATCAAGTCTGACTTCTTGTTTTACGTTTCCATCGTAACATAGCGAACAAATATAGGTAGCTGAGGTATGTTGACTGTGATGAATGGTTTTGAAAACCGACAAGTTGAAGATTGAGACACTTATGCAACATCAGTCCAATACAAAACAGAAAGGTGTAAGGAGAGGAGAAGTTTGAGGTAATCAGTCCCTCCTTACACCTTTCTGCTTTGTATTGGACTGATGAAGCCACTGTGTGGCGAAACGTTTCCTAAATAAAGATTCCCATAAGTTGTATAAGTGTCTCAATTCTTCAACTTGTCGGTTTTCAAAACCATTCATCACATCTGTCAGGCACTGCATCGTCATGGGATCTTGATACAAAGAATTCTTCAAAAACTTGTGCAATCTTAGGACGAAGACCTACTTACACTAGTGGATGGTACCACTATGACCCCGCCTCCTCCTACTTCGCCTCACCTGACTACAGTATATAAGCCACGTCTACGGGGCCCTACGCTGTACATTCTACAAGATTGATGGACTGAACACATCGACTCCAGGCTGATTACCTCAAACTCCTCCTCTCCTTACACCTTTCTGCTTTGTATTGGACTGATGAAGCCACTGTATGGCGAAACGCTTCCTAAATAAAGATTCCCATATGTTGCATAAGTGTCTCAGTCTCCAACATGTTGAATGTGTGTGGATCCAACCAGTGCTGTGTTGACAGTGACACAGCTCTCACATAACTCTCCACTCAACACATGACTGAACAACGAATTTATTAAATGTGTCTCTCAGAAGTGCAGCAAGAGACAGGAAGTGTCTCTCAGTAGTGCAGCAAGAGACAGGAAGTGTCTCTCAGTAGTGCAGCAAGAGACAGGAAGTGTCTCTCAGTAGTGCAGCAAGAGACAGGAAGTCTCTCTCAGTAGTGCGGCGGGTGACAGGAAGTGTCTCTCAGTAGTGCGGCGGGTGACAGGAAGTGTCTCTCAGTAATGCAGCGGGTGACAGGAAGTGTCTCTCAGTAGTGCAGCAAGAGACAGGAAGTGTCTCTCAGTAGTGCAGCAAGAGACAGGAAGTGTCTCTCAGTAGTGCAGCAAGAGACAGGAAGTGTCTCTCAGTAGTGCAGCAAGAGACAGGAAGTCTCTCTCAGTAGTGCGGCGGGTGACAGGAAGTGTCTCTCAGTAGTGCGGCGGGTGACAGGAAGTGTCTCACAGTAGTGCAGCAAGAGACAGGAAGTGTCTCTCAGTAGTGCAGCAAGAGACAGGAAGTGTCTCTCAGTAGTGCAGCAAGAGACAGGAAGTGTCTCTCAGTAGTGCAGCAAGAGACAGGAAGTGTCTCTCAGTAGTGCAGCAAGAGACAGGAAGTCTCTCTCAGTAGTGCGGCGGGTGACAGGAAGTGTCTCTCAGTAGTGCGGCGGGTGACAGGAAGTGTCTCTCAGTAGTGCAGCGGGTGACAGGAAGTGTCTCTCAGTAGTGCGGCGGGTGACAGGAAGTGTCTCTCAGTAATGCAGCGGGTGACAGGAAGTGTCTCTCAGTAGTGCAGCAAGAGACAGGAAGTGTCTCTCAGTAGTGCAGCGGGTGACAGGAAGTGTCTCTCAGTAGTGCAGCGGGTGACAGGAAGTGTCTCTCAGTAGTGCGGCGGGTGACAGGAAGTGTCTCTCAGTAGTGCAGCGGGTGACAGGAAGTGTCTCTCAGTAGTGCGGCGGGTGACAGGAAGTGTCTCTCAGTAGTGCAGCGGGTGACAGGAAGTGTCTCTCAGTAGTGCAGCAAGAGACAGGAAGTGTCTCTCAGTAGTGCAGCAAGAGACAGGAAGTGTCTCTCAGTAGTGCAGCGGGTGACAGGAAGTGTCTCTCAGTAGTGCAGCAAGAGACAGGAAGTGTCTCTCAGTAGTGCAGCAGGTGACAGGAAGTGTCTCTCGGTAGTGCAGCGGGTGACAGGAAGTGTCTCACAGTAGTGCAGCAGGTGACAGGAAGTGTCTCTCAGTAGTGCAGCAAGAGACAGGAAGTGTCTCTCAGTAGTGCAGCGGGTGACAGGAAGTGTCTCTCAGTAGTGCAGCGGGTGACAGGAAGTGTCTCTCAGTAGTGCAGCAAGAGACAGGAAGTGTCTCTCAGTAGTGCGGCGGGTGACAGGAAGTGTCTCTCAGTAGTGTAGCAAGAGACAGGAAGTGTCTCTCAGTAGTGCAGCGGGTGACAGGAAGTGTCTCTCAGTAGTGTAGCAAGAGACAGGAAGTGTCTCTCAGTAGTGCAGCGGGTGACAGGAAGTGTCTCTCAGTAGTGTAGCAAGAGACAGGAAGTGTCTCTCAGTAGTGCAGCAAGAGACAGGAAGTGTCTCTCAGTAGTGCGGCGGGTGACAGGAAGTGTCTCTCAGTAGTGTAGCAAGAGACAGGAAGTGTCTCTCAGTAGTGCAGCGGGTGACAGGAAGTGTCTCTCAGTAGTGTAGCAAGAGACAGGAAGTGTCTCTCAGTAGTGCAGCGGGTGACAGGAAGTGTCTCTCAGTAGTGTAGCAAGAGACAGGAAGTGTCTCTCAGTAGTGCAGCGGGTGACAGGAAGTGTCTCTCAGTAGTGCAGCAAGAGACAGGAAGTGTCTCTCAGTAGTGCGGCGGGTGACAGGAAGTGTCTCTCAGTAGTGTAGCAAGAGACAGGAAGTGTCTCTCAGTAGTGCAGCGGGTGACAGGAAGTGTCTCTCAGTAGTGCAGCGGGTGACAGGAAGTGTCTCTCAGTAGTGCAGCGGGTGACAGGAAGTGTCTCTCAGTAGTGTAGCGGGTGACAGGAAGTGTCTCTCAGTAGTGTAGCGGGTGACAGGAAGTGTCTCTCAGTAGTGCAGCGGGTGACAGGAAGTGTCTCTCAGTAGTGCGGCGGGTGACAGGAAGTGTCTCTCAGTAGTGCAGCGGGTGACAGGAAGTGTCTCTCAGTAGTGCGGCGGGTGACAGGAAGTGTCTCTTAGTAGTACAGCAAGAGACAGGAAGTGTCTCTTAGTAGTGCAGCAAGAGACAGGAAGTGTCTCTTAGTAGTACAGCAAGAGACAGGAAGTGTCTCTCAGTAGTGCAGCAAGAGACAGGAAGTGTCTCTCAGTAGTGCAGCAAGAGACAGGAAGTGTCTCTCAGTAGTGCAGCAGGTGACAGGAAGTGTCTCTCGGTAGTGCAGCGGGTGACAGGAAGTGTCTCTCAGTAGTGCAGCAAGAGACAGGAAGTGTCTCTCAGTAGTGCAGCAAGAGACAGGAAGTGTCTCTCAGTAGTGCAGCAGGTGACAGGAAGTGTCTCTCGGTAGTGCAGCGGGTGACAGGAAGTGTCTCTCAGTAGTGCGGCGGGTGACAGGAAGTGTCTCTCAGTAGTGCGGCAAGAGACAGGAAGTGTCTCTCAGTAGTGCAGCGGGTGACAGGAAGTGTCTCTCAGTAGTGCAGCAAGAGACAGGAAGTGTCTCTCAGTAGTGCAGCGGGTGACAGGAAGTGTCTCTCAGTAGTGCAGCAAGAGACAGGAAGTGTCTCTCAGTAGTGCAGCGGGTGACAGGAAGTGTCTCTCGGTAGTGCAGCGGGTGACAGGAAGTGTCTCTCAGTAGTGCAGCAAGAGACAGGAAGTGTCTCTCAGTAGTGCGGCAGGTGACAGGAAGTGTCTCTCAGTAGTGCAGCAAGAGACAGGAAGTGTCTCTCAGTAGTGCAGCGGGTGACAGGAAGTGTCTCTCAGTAGTGCAGCGGGTGACAGGAAGTGTCTCTCAGTAGTGCGGCGGGTGACAGGAAGTGTCTCTCAGTAGTGCAGCAAGAGACAGGAAGTGTCTCTCAGTAGTGCAGCGGGTGACAGGAAGTGTCTCTCAGTAGTGTAGCGGGTGACAGGAAGTGTCTCTCAGTAGTGCGGCGGGTGACAGGAAGTGTCTCTCAGTAGTGCAGCGGGTGACAGGAAGTGTCTCTCAGTAGTGCGGCGGGTGACCGGAAGTGTCTCTTAGTAGTACAGCAAGAGACAGGAAGTGTCTCTTAGTAGTGCAGCAAGAGACAGGAAGTGTCTCTTAGTAGTACAGCAAGAGACAGGAAGTGTCTCTCAGTAGTGCAGCAAGAGACAGGAAGTGTCTCTCAGTAGTGCAGCAAGAGACAGGAAGTGTCTCTCGGTAGTGCAGCAGGTGACAGGAAGTGTCTCTCAGTAGTGCAGCAAGAGACAGGAAGTGTCTCTCAGTAGTGCAGCAAGAGACAGGAAGTGTCTCTCGGTAGTCCAGCGGGAGACAGGAAGTGTCTCTTAGTAGTGCAGCAAGAGACAGGAAGTGTCTCTCAGTAGTGCAGCAAGAGACAGGAAGTGTCTCTCAGTAGTGCAGCAAGAGACAGGAAGTGTCTCTCAGTAGTGCAGCAAGAGACAGGAAGTGTCTCTCGGTAGTCCGGCGGGAGACAGGAAGTGTCTCTTAGTAGTGCAGCAAGAGACAGGAAGTGTCTCTCAGTAGTGCAGCAAGAGACAGGAAGTGTCTCTCAGTAGTGCAGCAAGAGACAGGAAGTGTCTCTCAGTAGTGCAGTAAGAGACAGGAAGTGTCTCTCAGTAGTGCAGCAAGAGACAGGAAGTGTTTCTCAGTAGTACAGCAAGAGACAGGAAGTGTCTCTCAGTAGTGCAGCAAGAGACAGGAAGTTTCTCTCGGTAGTCCGGCGGGAGACAGGAAGTGTCTCTTAGTAGTGCAGCAAGAGACAGGAAGTGTCTCTCAGTAGTGCAGCAAGAGACAGGAAGTGTCTCTCAGTAGTGCAGCAAGAGACAGGAAGTGTCTCTCAGTAGTGCAGCAAGAGACAGGAAGTGTCTCTCAGTAGTGCAGCAAGAGACAGGAAGTGTTTCTCAGTAGTGCAGCAAGAGACAGGAAGTGTCTCTTAGTAGTGCAGCAAGAGACAGGAAGTGTCTCTCAGTAGTGCAGCAAGAGACAGGAAGTGTCTCTTAGTAGTGCAGCAAGAGACAGGAAGTGTCTCTCAGTAGTGCAGCAAGAGACAGGAAGTGTCTCACAGTAGTGCAGCAAGAGACAGGAAGTGTCTCTTAGTAGTGCAGCAAGAGACAGGAAGTGTCTCACAGTAGTGCAGCAAGAGACAGGAAGTGTCTCTTAGTAGTGCAGCAAGAGACAGGAAGTGTCTCACAGTAGTGCAGCAAGAGACAGGAAGTGTCTCTCAGTAGTGCAGCAAGAGACAGGAAGTGTCTCTCAGTAGTAGTGCAGCAAGAGACAGGAAGTGTCTCTCAGTAGTGCAGCAAGAGACAGGAAGTGTCTCTCAGTAGTGCAGCAAGAGACAGGAAGTGTCTCTCAGTAGTGCAGCAAGAGACAGGAAGTGTCTCTCAGTAGTGCAGCAAGAGACAGGAAGTGTCTCTCAGTAGTGCAGCAAGAGACAGGAAGTGTCTCTCAGTAGTGCAGCAAGAGACAGGAAGTGTCTCTCAGTAGTGCAGCAAGAGACAGGAAGTGTCTCTCAGTAGTGCAGCAAGAGACAGGAAGTGTCTCTCAGTAGTGCAGCAAGAGACAGGAAGTGTCTCTCAGTAGTGCAGCAAGAGACAGGAAGTGTCTCTCAGTAGTGCAGCAAGAGACAGGAAGTGTCTCTCAGTAGTGCAGCAAGAGACAGGAAGTGTCTCTCAGTAGTGCAGCAAGAGACAGGAAGTGTCTCTCAGTAGTGCAGCAAGAGAGGAAGTGTCTCTCAGTAGTGCAGGAAGTGTCTCTCAGTAGTGCAGCAAGAGACAGGAAGTGTCTCTCAGTAGTGCAGCAAGAGACAGGACGTGTCTCTCAGTAGTGCAGCAAGAGACAGGAAGTGCAGCAAGAGACAGGAAGTGTCTCTCAGTAGTGCAGCAAGAGACAGGAAGTGTCTGTCAGTAGTGCAGCAAGTGACAGGAAGTGTCTCTCAGTAGTGCAGCAAGAGACAGGAAGTGTCTCTCAGTAGTGCAGCAAGAGACAGGAAGTGTCTCTCAGTAGTGCAGCAAGAGACAGGAAGTGTCTCTCAGTAGTGAAACAAGAGACAGGAAGTGTCTCTCAGTAGTGCAGTGCAGCAGCGGGTGACAGGAAGTGTCTCTCAGTAGTGCAGCGGGAGAGAGGAAGTGTCTCTCAGTAGTGCGGCAGATGACAGGAAGTGTCTCTCAGTAGTGCAGCAAGAGACAGGAAGTGTCTCTCAGTAGTGTTACGGGTGACAGGAAGTGTCTCTCAGTAGTGCAGCGGGAGACAGGAAGTGTCTCTCAGTAGTGCAGCGGGAGACAGAAAGTGTCTCTCAGTAGTGCAGCGGGTGACAGAAAGTGTCTCTCAGTAGTGCGGCGGGAGATAGGAAGTGTCTCTCAGTAGTGCAGCAAGAGACAGGAAGTGTCTCTCAGTAGTGCAGCAAGAGACAGGAAGTGTCTCTCAGTAGTGCAGCAAGAGACAGGAAGTGTCTCTCAGTAGTGCAGCAAGAGACAGGAAGTGTCTCTCAGTAGTGCAGCACAGAAGTGTCTCTCTGTAGTGCAGGATGTGAGAGGATGTGTCTCTCTGTAGTGCAGCATGAGACAGGAAGTGTCTCTCAGTAGTGCAGCAAGAGACAGGAAGTGTCTCTCAGTAGTGCAGCAAGAGACAGGAAGTGTCTCTCAGTAGTGCAGCACAGAGTGTCTCTCAGTAGTGCAGGACAGTGTCTCTCAGTAGTGCAGCAAGAGACAGGAAGTGTCTCTCAGTAGTGCAGCAAGAGACAGGAAGTGTCTCTCAGTAGTGCAGCAAGAGACAGGAAGTGTCTCTCAGTAGTGCAGCAAGAGACAGGAAGTGTCTCTCAGTAGTGCAGCAAGAGACAGGAAGTGTCTCTCAGTAGTGCAGCAAGAGACAGGAAGTGTCTCTCAGTAGTGCAGCAAGAGACAGGAAGTGTCTCTCAGTAGTGCAGCAAGAGACAGGAAGTGTCTCTCAGTAGTGCAGCAAGAGACAGGAAGTGTCTCTCAGTAGTGCAGCAAGAGACAGGAAGTGTCTCTCAGTAGTGCAGCAAGAGACAGGAAGTGTCTCTCAGTAGTGCAGCAAGAGACAGGAAGTGTCTCTCAGTAGTGCAGCAAGAGACAGGAAGTGTCTCTCAGTAGTGCAGCAAGAGACAGGAAGTGTCTCTCAGTAGTGCAGCAAGAGACAGGAAGTGTCTCTCAGTAGTGCAGCAAGAGACAGGAAGTGTCTCTCAGTAGTGCAGCAAGAGACAGGAAGTGTCTCTCAGTAGTGCAGCAAGAGACAGGAAGTGTCTCTCAGTAGTGCAGCAAGAGACAGGAAGTGTCTCTCAGTAGTGCAGCGGGAGACAGGAAGTGTCTCACAGTAGTGCAGCAAGAGACAGGAAGTGTCTCTCAGTAGTGCAGCAAGAGACAGGAAGTGTCTCTCAGTAGTGCAGCAAGAGACAGGAAGTGTCTCTCAGTAGTGCAGCAAGAGACAGGAAGTGTCTCTCAGTAGTGCAGCAAGAGACAGGAAGTGTCTCTCAGTAGTGCAGCAAGAGACAGGAAGTGTCTCTCAGTAGTGCAGCAAGAGACAGGAAGTGTCTCTCAGTAGTGCAGCAAGAGACAGGAAGTGTCTCTCAGTAGTGCAGCAAGAGACAGGAAGTGTCTCTCAGTAGTGCAGCAAGAGACAGGAAGTGTCTCTCAGTAGTGCAGCAAGAGACAGGAAGTGTCTCTCAGTAGTGCAGCAAGAGACAGGAAGTGTCTCTCAGTAGTGCAGCAAGAGACAGGAAGTGTCTCTCAGTAGTGCAGCAAGAGACAGGAAGTGTCTCTCAGTAGTGCAGCAAGAGACAGGAAGTGTCTCTCAGTAGTGCAGCAAGAGACAGGAAGTGTCTCTCAGTAGTGCAGCAAGAGACAGGAAGTGTCTCTCAGTAGTGCAGCAAGAGACAGGAAGTGTCTCTCAGTAGTGCAGCAAGAGACAGGAAGTGTCTCTCAGTAGTGCAGCAAGAGACAGGAAGTGTCTCTCAGTAGTGCAGCAAGAGACAGGAAGTGTCTCTCAGTAGTGCAGCAAGAGACAGGAAGTGTCTCTCAGTAGTGCAGCAAGAGACAGGAAGTGTCTCTCAGTAGTGCAGCAAGAGACAGGAAGTGTCTCTCAGTAGTGCAGCAAGAGACAGGAAGTGTCTCTCAGTAGTGCAGCAAGAGACAGGAAGTGTCTCTCAGTAGTGCAGCAAGAGACAGGAAGTGTCTCTCAGTAGTGCAGCAAGAGACAGGAAGTGTCTCTCAGTAGTGCAGCAAGAGACAGGAAGTGTCTCAAAGTAGTGCAGCAAGAGACAGGAAGTGTCTCTCAGTAGTGCAGCAAGAGACGGGAAGTGTCTCTCAGTAGTGCAGCAAGAGACAGGAAGTGTCTCTCAGTAGTGCAGCAAGAGACAGGAAGTGTCTCTCAGTAGTGCAGCAAGAGACAGGAAGTGTCTCTCAGTGCAGCAAGAGACAGCTCTCAAGAGACAGGAAGTGTCTCTCAGTAGTGCAGCAAGAGACAGGAAGTGTCTCTCAGTAGTGCAGCAAGAGACAGGAAGTGTCTCTCAGTAGTGCAGCAAGAGACAGGAAGTGTCTCTCAGTAGTGCAGCAAGAGACAGGAAGTGTCTCTCAGTAGTGCAGCAAGAGACAGGAAGTGTCTCTCAGTAGTGCAGCAAGAGACAGGAAGTGTCTCTCAGTAGTGCAGCAAGAGACAGGAAGTGTCTCTCAGTAGTGCAGCAAGAGACAGGAAGTGTCTCTCAGTAGTGCAGCAAGAGACAGGAAGTGTCTCTCAGTAGTGCAGCAAGAGACAGGAAGTGTCTCTCAGTAGTGCAGCAAGAGACAGGAAGTGTCTCTCAGTAGTGCAGCAAGAGACAGGAAGTATCTCTCAGTAGTGCAGCAAGAGACAGGAAGTGTCTCTCAGTAGTGCAGCAAGAGACAGGAAGTGTCTCTCAGTACTGCAGCAAGAGACAGGAAGTGTCTCTCAGTAGTGCAGCAAGAGACAGGAAGTGTCTCTCATTAGTGCAGCGGGTGACAGAAAGTGTCTCTCAGTAGAGCGGCAGGTGACAGGAAGTGTCTCTCAGTAGTGCAGCAAGAGACAGGAAGTGTCTCTCAGTAGTGCAGCAAGAGACAGGAAGTGTCTCTCAGTAGTGCAGCAAGAGACAGGAAGTGTCTCTCATTAGTGCAGCGGGTGACAGGAAGTGTCTCTCAGTAGTGCAGCGGGAGAGAGGAAGTGTCTCTCAGTAGTGCGGCGGATGACAGGAAGTGTCTCTCAGTAGTGCAGCAAGAGACAGGAAGTGTCTCTCAGTAGTGTTGCGGGTGACAGGAAGTGTCTCTCAGTAGTGCAGCGGGAGACAGGAAGTGTCTCTCAGTAGTGCAGCAGGAGACAGAAAGTGTCTCTCAGTAGTGCAGCGGGTGACAGAAAGTGTCTCTCAGTAGTGCGGCGGGAGACAGGAAGTGTCTCTCAGTAGTGCAGCAAGAGATAGGAAGTGTCTCTCAGTAGTGCAGCAAGAGACAGGAAGTGTCTCTCAGTAGTGCAGCAAGAGACAGGAAGTGTCTCTCAGTAGTGCAGCAAGAGACAGGAAGTGTCTCTCAGTAGTGCAGCAAGAGACAGGAAGTGTCTCTCAGTAGTGCAGCAAGAGACAGGAAGTGTCTCTCAGTAGTGCAGGAAGAGACAGGAAGTGTCTCACAGTAGTGCAGCAAGAGACAGGAAGTGTCTCACAGTAGTGCAGCAAGAGACAGGAAGTGTCTCTCAGTAGTGCAGCAAGAGACAGGAAGTGTCTCTCAGTAGTGCAGCAAGAGACAGGAAGTGTCTCACAGTAGTGCAGCAAGAGACAGGAAGTGTCTCTCAGTAGTGCAGCAAGAGACAGGAAGTGTCTCTCAGTAGTGCAGCAAGAGACAGGAAGTGTCTCTCAGTAGTGCAGCAAGAGACAGGAAGTGTCTCTCAGTAGTGCAGCAAGAGACAGGAAGTGTCTCTCAGTAGTGCAGCAAGAGACAGGAAGTGTCTCTCAGTAGTGCAGCAAGAGACAGGAAGTGTCTCTCAGTAGTGCAGCAAGAGACAGGAAGTGTCTCTCAGTAGTGCAGCAAGAGACAGGAAGTGTGTCTCAGTAGTGCAGCAAGAGACAGGAAGTTTCTCTCAGTAGTGCAGCAAGAGACAGGAAGTGTCTCTCAGTAGTGCAGCAAGAGACAGGATGTGTCTCTCAGTAGTGCAGCAAGAGACAGGAAGTGTCTCTCAGTATTGCAGCAAGAGACAGGAAGTGTCTCTCAGTAGTGCAGCAAGAGACAGGAAGTGTCTCTCAGTAGTGCAGCAAGAGACAGGAAGTGTCTCTCAGTAGTGCAGCAAGAGACAGGAAGTGTCTCTCAGTAGTGCAGCAAGAGACAGGAAGTGTCTCTCAGTACTGCAGCAAGAGACAGGAAGTGTCTCTCAGTAGTGCAGCAAGAGACAGGAAGTGTCTCTCATTAGTGCAGCGGGTGACAGAAAGTGTCTCTCAGTAGAGCGGCAGGTGACAGGAAGTGTCTCTCAGTAGTGCAGCAAGAGACAGGAAGTGTCTCTCAGTAGTGCAGCAAGAGACAGGAAGTGTCTCTCAGTAGTGCAGCAAGAGACAGGAAGTGTCTCTCATTAGTGCAGCGGGTGACAGGAAGTGTCTCTCAGTAGTGCAGCGGGAGAGAGGAAGTGTCTCTCAGTAGTGCGGCAGATGACAGGAAGTGTCTCTCAGTAGTGCAGCAAGAGACAGGAAGTGTCTCTCAGTAGTGTTGCGGGTGACAGGAAGTGTCTCTCAGTAGTGCGGCGGGAGACAGGAAGTGTCTCTCAGTAGTGCAGCGGGAGACAGGAAGTGTCTCTCAGTAGTGCAGCGGGAGACAGGAAGTGTCTCTCAGTAGTGCAGCGGGTGACAGAAAGTGTCTCTCAGTAGTGCGGCGGGAGATAGGAAGTGTCTCTCAGTAGTGCAGCGGGTGACAGGAAGTGTCTCTCAGTAGTGCGGCGGGAGACAGGAAGTGTCTCTCAGTAGTGCAGCGGGAGACAGGAAGTGTCTCTCAGTAGTGCAGCGGGTGACAGAAAGTGTCTCTCAGTAGTGCAGTGGGTGACAGAAAGTGTCTCTCAGTAGTGCAGCGGGTGACAGGAAGTGTCTCTCAGTAGTGCAGCGGGTGACAGGAAGTGTCTCTCAGTAGTGCAGCGGGTGACAGGAAGTGTCTCTCAGTAGTGCAGCGGGTGACAGGAAGTGTCTCTTAGTAGTGCAGCAAGAGACAGGAAGTGTCTCTCAGTAGTGCAGCAAGAGACAGGAAGTGTCTCTCAGTAGTGCAGCAAGAGACAGGAAGTGTCTCTCAGTAGTGCAGCAAGAGACAGGAAGTGTCTCTCAGTAGTGCAGCAAGAGACAGGAAGTGTCTCTCAGTAGTGCAGCAAGAGACAGGAAGTGTTTCTCAGTAGTGCAGCAAGAGACAGGAAGTGTCTCACAGTAGTGCAGCAAGAGACAGGAAGTGTCTCTCAGTAGTGCAGCAAGAGACAGGAAGTGTCTCTCAGTAGTGCAGCAAGAGACAGGAAGTGTCTCTCAGTAGTGCAGCAAGAGACAGGAAGTGTCTCTCAGTAGTGCAGCAAGAGACAGGAAGTGTCTCTCAGTAGTGCAGCAAGAGACAGGAAGTGTCTCTCAGTAGTGCAGCAAGAGACAGGAAGTGTCTCTCAGTAGTGCAGCAAGAGACAGGAAGTGTCTCACAGTAGTGCAGCAAGAGACAGGAAGTGTCTCTCAGTAGTGCAGCAAGAGACGGGAAGTGTCTCTCAGTAGTGCAGCAAGAGACAGGAAGTGTCTCTCAGTAGTGCAGCAAGAGACAGGAAGTGTCTCTCAGTAGTGCAGCAAGAGACAGGAAGTGTCTCTCAGTAGTGCAGCAAGAGACAGGAAGTGTCTCTCAGTAGTGCAGCAAGAGACAGGAAGTGTCTCTCAGTAGTGCAGCAAGAGACAGGAAGTGTCTCTCAGTAGTGCAGCAAGAGACAGGAAGTGTCTCTCAGTAGTGCAGCAAGAGACAGGAAGTGTCTCTCAGTAGTGCAGCAAGAGACAGGAAGTGTCTCTCAGTAGTGCAGCAAGAGACAGGAAGTGTCTCTCAGTAGTGCAGCAAGAGACAGGAAGTGTCTCTCAGTAGTGCAGCAAGAGACAGGAAGTGTCTCTCAGTAGTGCAGCGGGTGACAGGAAGTGTCTCTCAGTAGTGCAGCGGGTGACAGGAAGTGTCTCTCAGTAGTGCAGCGGGTGACAGGAAGTGTCTCTCTGTAGTGCATCGGGTGACAGGAAGTGTCTCTAAGTAGTGCAGCAAGAGACAGGAAGTGTCTCTCAGTAGTGCAGCAAGAGACAGGAAGTGTCTCTCAGTAGTGCAGCAAGAGACAGGAAGTGTCTCTCAGTAGTGCAGCAAGAGACAGGAAGTGTCTCTCAGTAGTGCAGCAAGAGACAGGAAGTGTCTCTCAGTAGTGCAGCAAGAGACAGGAAGTGTCTCTCAGTAGTGCAGCAAGAGACAGGAAGTGTCTCTCAGTAGTGCAGCAAGAGACAGGAAGTGTCTCTCAGTAGTGCAGCAAGAGACAGGAAGTGTCTCTCAGTAGTGCAGCAAGAGACAGGAAGTGTCTCTCAGTAGTGCAGCAAGAGACAGGAAGTGTCTCTCAGTAGTGCAGCAAGAGACAGGAAGTGTCTCTCAGTAGTGCAGCAAGAGACAGGAAGTGTCTCTCAGTAGTGCAGCAAGAGACAGGAAGTGTCTCTCAGTAGTGCAGCAAGAGACAGGAAGTGTCTCTCAGTAGTGCAGCAAGAGACAGGAAGTGTCTCTCAGTAGTGCAGCAAGAGACAGGAAGTGTCTCTCAGTAGTGCAGCAAGAGACAGGAAGTGTCTCTCAGTAGTGCAGCAAGAGACAGGAAGTGTCTCTCAGTAGTGCAGCAAGAGACAGGAAGTGTCTCTCAGTAGTGCAGCAAGAGACAGGAAGTGTCTCTCAGTAGTGCAGCAAGAGACAGGAAGTGTCTCTCAGTAGTGCAGCAAGAGACAGGAAGTGTCTCTCAGTAGTGCAGCAAGAGACAGGAAGTGTCTCTCAGTAGTGCAGCAAGAGACAGGAAGTGTCTCTCAGTAGTGCAGCAAGAGACAGGAAGTGTCTCTCAGTAGTGCAGCAAGAGACAGGAAGTGTCTCTCAGTAGTGCAGCAAGAGACAGGAAGTGTCTCTCAGTAGTGCAGCAAGAGACAGGAAGTGTCTCTCAGTAGTGCAGCAAGAGACAGGAAGTGTCTCTCAGTAGTGCAGCAAGAGACAGGAAGTGTCTCTCAGTAGTGCAGCAAGAGACAGGAAGTGTCTCTCAGTAGTGCAGCGGGTGACAGGAAGTGTCTCTCAGTAGTGCAGCAAGAGACAGGAAGTGTCTCTCAGTAGTGCAGCAAGAGACAGGAAGTGTCTCTCAGTAGTGCAGCAAGAGACAGGAAGTGTCTCTCAGTAGTGCAGCGGGAGACAGGAAGTGTCTCTCAGTAGTGCAGCGGGAGACAGGAAGTGTCTCTCAGTAGTGCAGCGGGTGACAGAAAGTGTCTCTCAGTAGTGCAGCGGGAGACAGGAAGTGTCTCTCAGTAGTGCAGCGGGAGACAGGAAGTGTCTCTCAGTAGTGCAGCAAGAGACAGGAAGTGTCTCTCAGTAGTGCAGCAAGAGACAGGAAGTGTCTCTCAGTAGTGCAGCAAGAGACAGGAAGTGTCTCTCAGTAGTGCAGCAAGAGACAGGAAGTGTCTCTCAGTAGTGCAGCAAGAAAGAGTAGTGCAGGGGTAGTGCAAGAGACAGTGTCTCTCAGTAGTGCAGCAAGAGACAGAGTAGTGCAGCAAGAGACAGGAAGTGTCTCTCAGTAGTGCAGCACAGGAAGTGTCTCTCAGTAGTGCAGCAAGAGACAGGAAGTGTCTCTCAGTAGTGCAGCAAGAGACAGGAAGTGTCTCTCAGTAGTGCAGCAAGAGACAGGAAGTGTCTCTCAGTAGTGCAGCAAGAGACAGGAAGTGTCTCTCAGTAGTGCAGCAAGAGACAGGAAGTGTCTCTCAGTAGTGCAGCAAGAGACAGGAAGTGTCTCTCAGTAGTGCAGCAAGAGACAGGAAGTGTCTCTCAGTAGTGCAGCAAGAGACAGGAAGTGTCTCTCAGTAGTGCAGCAAGAGACAGGAAGTGTCTCTCAGTAGTGCAGCAAGAGACAGGAAGTGTCTCTCAGTAGTGCAGCAAGAGACAGGAAGTGTCTCTCAGTAGTGCAGCAAGAGACAGGAAGTGTCTCTCAGTAGTGCAGCAAGAGACAGGAAGTGTCTCTCAGTAGTGCAGCAAGAGACAGGAAGTGTCTCTCAGTAGTGCAGCAAGAGACAGGAAGTGTCTCTCAGTAGTGCAGCAAGAGACAGGAAGTGTCTCTCAGTAGTGCAGCAAGAGACAGGAAGTGTCTCTCAGTAGTGCAGCAAGAGACAGGAAGTGTCTCTCAGTAGTGCAGCAAGAGACAGGAAGTGTCTCTCAGTAGTGCAGCAAGAGACAGGAAGTGTCTCTCAGTAGTGCAGCAAGAGACAGGAAGTGTCTCTCAGTAGTGCAGCAAGAGACAGGAAGTGTCTCTCAGTAGTGCAGCAAGAGACAGGAAGTGTCTCTCAGTAGTGCAGCAAGAGACAGGAAGTGTCTCTCAGTAGTGCAGCGGGTGACAGGAAGTGTCTCTCAGTAGTGCGGCAGGTGACAGGAAGTGTCTCTCAGTAGTGCAGCAAGAGACAGGAAGTGTCTCTCAGTAGTGCAGCAAGAGACAGGAAGTGTCTCTCAGTAGTGCAGCAAGAGACAGGAAGTGTCTCTCATTAGTGCGGCGGGAGACAGGAAGTGTCTCTCAGTAGTGCAGCGGGAGACAGGAAGTGTCTCTCAGTAGTGCAGCGGGAGACAGGAAGTGTCTCTCAGTAGTGCAGCAGAGACAGGAAGTGTCTCTCAGTAGTGCAGCAAGAGACAGGAAGTGTCTCTCAGTAGTGCAGCAAGAGACAGGAAGTGTCTCTCAGTAGTGCAGCAAGAGACAGGAAGTGTCTCTCAGTAGTGCAGCACGAGACAGGAAGTGTCTCTCAGTAGTGCAGCGGGAGACAGGAAGTGTCTCTCAGTAGTGCAGCAAGAGACAGTAAGTGTCTCTCAGTAGTGCAGCAAGAGACAGGAAGTGTCTCTCAGTAGTGCAGCAAGAGACAGGAAGTGTCTCTCAGTAGTGCAGCAAGTGCAGACAGGAAGTGTCTCTCAGTAGTGCAGCCTGAGACAGGAAGTGTCTCTCAGTAGTGCAGCAAGAGACAGGAAGTGTCTCTCAGTAGTGCAGCAAGAGACAGGAAGTGTCTCTCAGTAGTGCAGCAAGAGACAGGAAGTGTCTCTCAGTAGTGCAGCAAGAGACAGGAAGTGTCTCTCAGTAGTGCAGCAAGAGACAGGAAGTGTCTCTCAGTAGTGCAGCAAGAGACAGGAAGTGTCTCTCAGTAGTGCAGCAAGAGACAGGAAGTGTCTCTCAGTAGTGCAGCAAGAGACAGGAAGTGTCTCTCAGTAGTGCAGCAAGAGACAGGAAGTGTCTCTCAGTAGTGCAGCAAGAGACAGGAAGTGTCTCTCAGTAGTGCAGCAAGAGACAGGAAGTGTCTCTCAGTAGTGCAGCAAGAGACAGGAAGTGTCTCTCAGTAGTGCAGCAAGAGACAGGAAGTGTCTCTCAGTAGTGCAGCAAGAGACAGGAAGTGTCTCTCAGTAGTGCAGCAAGAGACAGGAAGTGTCTCTCAGTAGTGCAGCAAGAGACAGGAAGTGTCTCTCAGTAGTGCAGCAAGAGACAGGAAGTGTCTCTCAGTAGTGCAGCAAGAGACAGGAAGTGTCTCTCAGTAGTGCAGCAAGAGACAGGAAGTGTCTCTCAGTAGTGCAGCAAGAGACAGGAAGTGTCTCTCAGTAGTGCAGCAAGAGACAGGAAGTGTCTCTCAGTAGTGCAGCAAGAGACAGGAAGTGTCTCTCAGTAGTGCAGCAAGAGACAGGAAGTGTCTCTCAGTAGTGCAGCAAGAGACAGGAAGTGTCTCTCAGTAGTGCAGCAAGAGACAGGAAGTGTCTCTCAGTAGTGCAGCAAGAGACAGGAAGTGTCTCTCAGTAGTGCAGCAAGAGACAGGAAGTGTCTCTCATTAGTGCAGCGGGTGACAGAAAGTGTCTCTCAGTAGAGCGGCAGGTGACAGGAAGTGTCTCTCAGTAGTGCAGCAAGAGACAGGAAGTGTCTCTCAGTAGTGCAGCAAGAGACAGGAAGTGTCTCTCAGTAGTGCAGCAAGAGACAGGAAGTGTCTCTCAGTAGTGCAGCAAGAGACAGGAAGTGTCTCTCATTAGTGCAGCGGGTGACAGGAAGTGTCTCTCAGTAGTGCAGCGGGAGAGAGGAAGTGTCTCTCAGTAGTGCGGCAGATGACAGGAAGTGTCTCTCAGTAGTGCAGCAAGAGACAGGAAGTGTCTCTCAGTAGTGTTGCGGGTGACAGGAAGTGTCTCTCAGTAGTGCAGCGGGAGACAGGAAGTGTCTCTCAGTAGTGCAGCGGGAGACAGAAAGTGTCTCTCAGTAGTGCAGCGGGTGACAGAAAGTGTCTCTCAGTAGTGCGGCGGGAGATAGGAAGTGTCTCTCAGTAGTGCAGCAAGAGACAGGAAGTGTCTCTCAGTAGTGCAGCAAGAGACAGGAAGTGTCTCTCAGTAGTGCAGCAAGAGACAGGAAGTGTCTCTCAGTAGTGCAGCAAGAGACAGGAAGTGTCTCTCAGTAGTGCAGCAAGAGACAGGAAGTGTCTCTCAGTAGTGCAGCAAGAGACAGGAAGTGTCTCACAGTAGTGCAGCAAGAGACAGGAAGTGTCTCTCAGTAGTGCAGCAAGAGACAGGAAGTGTCTCTCAGTAGTGCAGCAAGAGACAGGAAGTGTCTCTCAGTAGTGCAGTAGTGCAGCAAGAGACAGGAAGTGTCTCTCAGTAGTGCAGCAAGAGACAGGAAGTGTCTCTCAGTAGTGCAGCAAGAGACAGGAAGTGTCTCTCAGTAGTGCAGCAAGAGACAGGAAGTGTCTCTCAGTAGTGCAGCAAGAGACAGGAAGTGTCTCTCAGTAGTGCAGCAAGAGACAGGAAGTGTCTCACAGTAGTGCAGCAAGAGACAGGAAGTGTCTCTCAGTAGTGCAGCAAGAGACAGGAAGTGTCTCTCAGTAGTGCAGCAAGAGACAGGAAGTGTCTCTCAGTAGTGCAGCAAGAGACAGGAAGTGTCTCTCAGTAGTGCAGCAAGAGACAGGAAGTGTCTCTCAGTAGTGCAGCGGGAGACAGGAAGTGTCTCTCACAGGAAGTGTCTCTCAGTAGTGCAGCGGGAGAGAGGAAGTGTCTCTCAGTAGTGCGGCAGATGACAGGAAGTGTCTCTCAGTAGTGCAGCAAGAGACAGGAAGTGTCTCTCAGTAGTGCAGCAAGAGACAGGAAGTGTCTCTCAGTAGTGCAGCGGGTGACAGGAAGTGTCTCTCAGTAGTGCGGCGGGAGACAGGAAGTGTCTCTCAGTAGTGCAGCGGGAGACAGGAAGTGTCTCTCAGTAGTGCAGCGGGAGACAGGAAGTGTCTCTCAGTAGTGCAGCGGGTGACAGAAAGTGTCTCTCAGTAGTGCGGCGGGAGATAGGAAGTGTCTCTCAGTAGTGCAGCGGGTGACAGGAAGTGTCTCTCAGTAGTGCGGCGGGAGACAGGAAGTGTCTCTCAGTAGTGCAGCGGGAGACAGGAAGTGTCTCTCAGTAGTGCAGCGGGTGACAGAAAGTGTCTCTCAGTAGTGCAGTGTCTCTCAGTAGTGCGCAGACAGAAGTGTCTCTCAGTAGTGCAGCGGGTGACAGGAAGTGTCTCTCAGTAGTGCAGCGGGTGACAGGAAGTGTCTCTCAGTAGTGCAGCAGGTGACAGGAAGTGTCTCTCAGTAGTGCAGCGGGTGACAGGAAGTGTCTCTCAGTAGTGCAGCGGGTGACAGGAAGTGTCTCTCAGTAGTGCAGCTGGTGACAGGAAGTGTCTCTCAGTAGTGCAGCAGGTGACAGGAAGTGTCTCTCAGTAGTGCAGCAGGTGACAGGAAGTGTCTCTCAGTAGTGCAGCAGGTGACAGGAAGTGTCTCTCAGTAGTGCAGCAGGTGACAGGAAGTGTCTCTCAGTAGTGCAGCAGGTGACAGGAAGTGTCTCTCAGTAGTGCAGCAGGTGACAGGAAGTGTCTCTCAGTAGTGCAGCAGGTGACAGGAAGTGTCTCTCAGTAGTGCAGCGGGTGACAGGAAGTGTCTCTCAGTAGTGCAGCAGGTGACAGGAAGTGTCTCTCAGTAGTGCAGCAGGTGACAGGAAGTGTCTCTCAGTAGTGCAGCAGGTGACAGGAAGTGTCTCTCAGTAGTGCAGCGGGTGACAGGAAGTGTCTCTCAGTAGTGCAGCGGGTGACAGGAAGTGTCTCTCAGTAGTGCAGCTGGTGACAGGAAGTGTCTCTCAGTAGTGCAGCAGGTGACAGAAAGTGTCTCTCAGTAGTGCAGCAGGTGACAGGAAGTGTCTCTCAGTAGTGCAGCAGGTGACAGGAAGTGTCTCTCAGTAGTGCAGCAGGTGACAGGAAGTGTCTCTCAGTAGTGCAGCAGGTGACAGGAAGTGTCTCTCAGTAGTGCAGCGGGTGACAGGAAGTGTCTCTCAGTAGTGCAGCAGGTGACAGGAAGTGTCTCTCAGTAGTGCAGCGGGTGACAGGAAGTGTCTCTCAGTAGTGCAGCAGGTGACAGGAAGTGTCTCTCAGTAGTGCAGCGGGTGACAGGAAGTGTCTCTCAGTAGTGCAGCGGGTGACAGGAAGTGTCTCTCAGTAGTGCAGCAAGAGACAGGAAGTGTCTCTCAGTAGTGCAGCAGGTGACAGGAAGTGTCTCTCAGTAGTGCAGCGGGTGACAGGAAGTGTCTCTCAGTAGTGCAGCAGGTGACAGGAAGTGTCTCTCAGTAGTGCAGCAGGTGACAGGAAGTGTCTCTCAGTAGTGCAGCAGGTGACAGGAAGTGTCTCTCAGTAGTGCAGCGGGTGACAGGAAGTGTCTCTCAGTAGTGCAGCGGGTGACAGGAAGTGTCTCTCAGTAGTGCAGCAGGTGACAGGAAGTGTCTCTCAGTAGTGCAGCAGGTGACAGGAAGTGTCTCTCAGTAGTGCAGCAAGAGACAGGAAGTGTCTCTCAGTAGTGCAGCAAGAGACAGGAAGTGTCTCTCAGTAGTGCAGCAGGTGACAGGAAGTGTCTCTCAGTAGTGCAGCAGGTGACAGGAAGTGTCTCTCAGTAGTGCAGCAAGAGACAGGAAGTGTCTCTCAGTAGTGCAGCAGGTGACAGGAAGTGTCTGTCAGTAGTGCAGCAGGTGACAGGAAGTTGTTGCATTACCTGCTTAAGTTCTGAGTTTGTCTAGAGGGAGAGTTAACATCCCATCACTAACACTCATTTTTACAAGTTTTCGCTGACTCTGAGGTAGATGACTGGTTCAAAGAACCGATACGTTGTTAAATTAGACACATGTGCAACTCTTGGGTGTCTTTATTGAGGAAACGTTTCGTCACACAGTGGCTTCATCAGTCCATACAAAGGATAAACTTGAAGAACAGGAGGAGAATGAGGTAATCAGTCCCTCAACCTTGAGTCGATGTGGTCACATGAAGCCACTGTGTGGCGAAACGTTTCCTCAATTAAGATACCCAAGAGTTGCACATGTGTCTAATTTAACAACGTGTCGGTTCTTTGAACCATTCATCTACAATCCTGTCAGGCGCTGCAACTTCTTGGGATCTTAATACTTGGGAATTCTTCGCTTGCCTAACCCTTGGGCACGACCTACTTCCACATTGGACAAATGTGACACCACCTACGACTGCTGCATCTCTCCTGCCATACGGTTTATAAGCTGCTTCTCCGCTCATATCCCGTATTCTATTCAAGATTGATGGACTGACCACATCGACTCAAGGTTGGGGAACTGATTACCTCATTCTCCTCCTGTTCTCCAAATTTATCCTTTGTATGGACTGATGAAGCCACTGTGTGGCGAAACGTTTCCTCAATAAAGATACCCAAGAGTTGCACATGTGTCTAATTTAACGACTGTGAGGTAGGTAAGACACATAAGCAACAGTTAGGCAACTTTATTCCGAAACGTTTCGCCTACACAGTAGGCTTCTTCAGTCGAATACAGAAAGTAGGCAGGAACAGTAGAGATGTGAAGACGATGTAATCAGTCCATCACCCTTGAAGTCGTAGAATTTTGAGGTTGTCAGTCCGGTGGTCTGGTGGCTAAAGCTCCCGCTTCACACACGGAGGGCCCGGGTTCGATTCCCGGCGGGTGGAAATTCCGACACGTTTCCTTACACCTATTGTCCTGTTCACCTAGCAGCAAATAGGTACCTGGGTGTTAGTCGACTGGTGTGGGTCGCATCCTGGGGGACAAGATTAAGGACCCCAATGGAAATAAGTTAGACAGTCCTCGATGACGCACTGACTTTCTTGGGTTATCCTGGGTGGCTAACCCTCCGGGGTTAAAAATCCGAACAAAATCTTATCTTATCTCTTATCTCTAACTATCTGAAGATCAAGCGACAGTGCGGAGACTTAAATACTGTCGGATGGAGAGGTGCAGAGTAGTAGTAGTAGTAGTGAGAATGTAGCCACTGAGAGGTCAGGTCCCTCTCAGATCCAACAGTTCTCACTTGAAAGGGTTGTCCAAGGTGTTTTCTGTACCAAGAGGCCATGTGTTGCAGTGTCTGACAAGATGAATATCAAAATGGTATACAATACCGACAGGTTGGTAGGTAAGACACATAAGCAACAGTTAGGCAACTTTATTCCGAAACGTTTCGCCTACACAGTAGGCTTCTTCAGTCGAATACAGAAAGTAGGCAGGAACAGTAGAGATGTGAAGACGATGTAATCAGTCCATCACCCTTGAAGATGATTGATGTTCACCTTTAACAGTAAAAGCAAAATCGTCCTCCCATTATTAGTTAAATACTCTCTTTTCTTGTTCGTATTTTCGTTTTATACTCTTCTGTTACTCTGTCATTTTAAACAAGGGTTTTATAACTAACTAAAATCAATATTAAATCAATATTAAGTATTTAATCAGAAAAGAACTTATCTACACTGGACTGCTGGAGTTATATTGGCATAACTTGTGTAATGCATGAAGAGTGATGGCGTAAAGTCCAATTTACGTCATCACATGTTTACAACATGTTTACAACATGTTTATAACATGTTTTGATTATGTTTAGAGAGTTTAAACAGCTGTTTGGACAAATGCATATGCATGTTTGGAAAGATAATGTCAATTACCCGTATTTATATTAAATATTCTGATATCGGTACTTATTACACTACTACTATATATTATTAATACAGTATTTACGTTTAAAAATATTAGTTTTGTCATTGACTGCACCACACTTATTATCTGTGTGATTGTTAATTAATATATATCATGTGTTTCTTCAACTTTTAATAGCCAAAAAATTAATCATAAAATTTTATGAAAAACTTACGTGTAAAGTAAAAGGACACAAGTGCAACTAATGTGACATTTATTGTGGCAACGTTTCGCTCTCCAGGAGCTTTATCATGGCTTGATAAAGCTCCTGGAGAGCGAAACGTTGCCACAATAAATGTCACATTAGTTGCACTTGTGTCCTTTTACTTTACATATTGTCGGTAATTCTACCAACTTTATTACAAAAACTTACGTGATAAAGACTAGACAAAGAGAGACTAGTGATCAGCGCATCATGGTTAGTGGGAAACAACCAATTTGCTTTCTAAACTGGATAAAAAATTACAGTCTGTAAAACACAGTAATTAAAATGTAGGAGTCAGACAGGGTGCTGTGTGTGTACCTACGTTATTGTGGTTGCAGAGATCGATTCTTAGCTCCTGGCCCCGCCTCTTCACTGGTCGGTATTAGGTTATTCTCTCCCTGCTCCATGAGCTTTATCATACCTCTTCTTAACCTCAGATACTTTTTTCCAAGGTTGATGGCCTGATTACATTTTCAACTCACTACTACACCAGTTACCTTTGTATATGACTGAAGAAGTCTACTGTGTAGGAGGAACGTTTCTAAATAGAGATAACTAACTGTTGCACATTTGGCGTAATCATCCACTGTGTAATGTGTTTGTCTATATTCTAAGAAAACGCAAACCACCCAGTATTATCTTTCGTGATTATCAAATGGTATACAATACCCACAGGTTGGTTGATAAGTTCTGTTCCAAAGACTTTGGAACAGAACTTCTCCAGGCTGAGGGACTGGCAACCTCAAATCTACGACTACAAGTGTGATGGACTGATTACATCGTCTTCACATCTCTACTGCTCCCGCCTACTTTCTGTACTCGACTGAAGAAGCCTACTGTGTAGGCGAAACGTTTCGAAATAAAGTTGCCTAAATGCTGCCTATGTGTCTTATCTTTCGTGTTTTCACAAATGCAAGTTTTTACAGACGAATCTCCCGCTAGCATGGCCGTGACGAACTCTAGCTCAAGTCCCTTCAAAGCTGTCAACATGACTCACGATTGGGGTTCAAACCCCACCCGTGGTATGGTTTGTTTGCGACTCTCGTAGAATTTCAACAAATTCGTAAAACAGTATTTTCCACCTAAGTCCGTTCTAATTTGTGTGTGTGTGTGTGTGTGTGTGTGTGTGTGTGTGTGTGTGTGTGTGTGTGTGTGTGTGTGTACTCACCTATTTGTGGTTGCAGGGGTCGAGTCCTAGCTCCTGGCCCCGCCTCTTCACCGGTTGCTACTAGGCCCTCTCTCTCCCCGCTCCATGAGCTTTATCAAACCTCGTCTTAAAACTGTGTATGGTTCCTGCCTCCACTACGTCATTTTCTAGGCTATTCCACTGCCTTACAACTCTATGACTGAAGAAATACTTCCTACTATCTCTCTGACTCATTTGTGTCTTCAACTTCCAATTGTGGCCTCTTGTTTCTGTGTCCCCTCCCTGGAACATCCTGTCTTTGTCCACCTTGTCTATTCCACGCAGTATTTTATATGTCGTTATCATGTCTCCCCTGACCCTCCTGTCCTCCAGTGTGGTCAGGCCGATTTCCCTTAATCTTTCCTCATAGGACATTCCCCTTAGCTCTGGAACTAACCTTGTCGCAAACCTTTGTACTTTCTCTAGTTTCTTGACGTGCTTTATCAAGTGCGGGTTCCAAACAGGTGCTGCATACTCCAGTATGGGCCTGACATACACGGTGTACAGTGTCTTGAATGATTCCTTACTAAGGTATCGGAATGCTGTTCTCAGGTTTGCCAGGCGCCCATATGCTGCAGCAGTTATCTGATTGATGTGTGCTTCCGGAGACATGCTCGGTGTTATACTCACCCCAAGATCTTTCTCCTTGAGTGAGGTTTGCAGTCTTTGGCCACCTAGCCTATACTCTGTCTGTGGTCTTCTGTGCCCCTCCCCCATCTTCATGACTTTGCATTTGGCAGGATTAAATTCGAGAAGCCATTTGCTGGACCAGGTGTCCAGTCTGTCCAGGTCTCTTTGAAGTCCTGCCTGGTCCTCATCAGATTTAATTCTCCTCATTAACTTCACATCATCTGCAAACAGGGACACTTCTGAGTCTAACCCTTCCGTCATGTCGTTCACATATACCAAAAATAGCACTGGTCCTAGGACCGACCCCTGTGGGACCCCGCTCGTCACAGGTGCCCACTGTGATACATCATTACGTACCATGACTCGTTGTTGCCTCCCTGTCAGGTATTCTCTGATCCATTGCAGTGCCCTTCCTGTTATATGCGCCTGATGCTCTAGCTTCTGCACTAATCTCTTGTGAGGAACTGTGTCAAAGGCCTTCTTGCAGTCCAAGAAGATGCAATCAACCCACCCCTCTCTCTCTTGTCTTACTTCTGTTATTTTATCATAAAACTCCGGAAGGTTTGTGACACAGGATTTGCCTTCCGTGAATCCGTGCTGGTTGGCATTTATACTCCTGTTCCGTTCCAGGTGCTCCACCACTCTCCTCCTGATAATCTTCTCCATAATTTTGCATACTATACACGTCAATGACACAGGTCTATAGTTTAGTGCCTCTTTTCTGTCTCCTTTTTTAAAAATGGGAACTACATTTGCCGTCTTCCATACCTCAGGTAGTTGCCCAGTTTCCAGGGATGTGTTGAAGATTGTGGTAAGTGGCACGCACAACATATCTGCTCCCTCTCTAAGGACCCACGGGGAGATGTTGTCTGGTCCCATTGCCTTTGAGGTATCGATGTCCCTTAGCAGTTTCTTCACCTCCTCCTCATCTGTATGTATGTCGTCCAACACTTGTTGGTGTATTCCTTGCTGGTGTCCCCATCTGGTCTGTCCCCCCAGAGTCCTTCCTGTCTCTACTGTAAATACTTCCTTAAATCTCGTGTTGAGCTCCTCACATACCTCTTGATCGTTTCTTGTGAGTTCTCCACCTTCTTTCCTCAGCCTTATCACCTGGTCCTTGACTGTTGTCTTCCTCCTAATGTGGCTATACAGCAGTTTCGGGTCAGATTTGACTTTCGATGCTATGTCATTTTCATACTGTCGCTGGGCCTCCCTCCTTATCTGTGCATACTCGTGTGTGTGTGTGTGTGTGTGTGTGTGTGTGTGTGTGTGTGTGTGTGTGTGTGTGTGTGTGTGTGTGTGTGTATGTGTGTGTGTGTGTGTGTGTGAGAGAGAGAGAGAGAGAGAGAGAGAGAGAGAGAGAGAGAGAGAGAGAGAGAGAGAGAGAGAGAGAGGAGAGACTCCAAGTGAATAATCAAGACTGCCCTGCTGGGCTGCGCTGTCAAGGTGCGGCTGGGATATTCCATCAAAGGGAATCATTTCATGAGCTCCTTAAATCATTACATTTGCTTCACTCTCTCGTAGAAGGCCTGAGTAGGCCTACATCCAGGGACATATGTTGCTCAGTTGATGCTGACGTTATTGCTAAAGCCTGGAATACTCACACTGGATTTACTCATCAGTAAATACCTGGTGAAAATCTATTAACACTAGTGCCCCACGGGTAGATAGAGCTCAATACACTTCATCTGAAAATTCTAATACAACTTCTTTGGCCACAATAGAGGGAATGGATCCATTATCCAGCAACGAAGCTCTCCTCCTATACCTGATCGTATACCTGACAGTACACCTGACATCATTGCTCCAACACCTGCCCCTACACCTGGCAGCAGTGCTCCATCTGCTAATACCGAGTTAGGTTTTTCTTCTCCAGAGATTGATGCCGCTAATAATCAGGTGACCGACACTGCACATGAAGATCAAAGATTTGTTCAGTGAAGGCATTCACTTGGTCGTCGACATCACCTTGGAGAAGAGCATTCCAACTAGGGGGAGAGAGCATAACTTTGTAGTACTCACAGTCTGTGGCCAGGCTTCAAACACCTTTCATTGTACAGCAATAAAGGAATAGAACAGACTGCCCGCACATGTCAAAGCCAGTCATAGCATGAACCAGTTCAAGAAGAGTTCCATAAGGTGTCTGATGAATGTAGCTAGACATCCAGGGTAAATAACAAGTGCTGACCACAGCACAAACAGCTGGGATATGTCTGGTAGAGCCGGATGAGGGCGTGGTAGAGGTCGTAGAAGAGGTAGATACCTACACCCGTCTCACCTACCAAAAAACACAGTCCCAGGAAAACGCTCACCAGGTACACCATCATCGGAAGCACCAGCATCAGTACCTACAGGGAAATCAGCTGCTGAATCAGCAGCGACACGCAAGAGATGCAGGAAATCGGAGTCCAGCCTCCCAGGCACCTAGGCAGTGCTCCTGCTGTCACCCGAAGGGGCACACCACTAACATTGTCTGCGAGATGCCAGGTGCAATTACTGCCACGAAAGGGAACATCAAGACCATTGACGTAAACAAAAAGAAACTTGACAGACATGATAGACCATTTGTTTAGAGACTTATTTTCGAAACTTCGTTGACGTCCCTACTTACATCTCCGGTTCCTTCCTCGACTCGGTAGTGAGTGATCTCTCTGAAGGCACGATCACCTGCCAACCCTTTGCCTACTGTGTTGGATCATCTGACCACAAGGCTGTCCTTACGATGTTGAAGATGCTAACATAATGAGGTAAAATCTACACGCACAACCTGGCTGTGGGAAAGAGGAAACTGGCCGACCCTTTGGTCTGAGCTCGCTGCCTCCAATTGGAATGCTCTTCTCCAAGGTGATGTCGACAACCAAGTGAATGCCTTAACTGAACAAATCTTTGATCTTCAACAAAAACACATCCATTACCGGCAATATGTGACGAAGCCTTCAGATCAGCCTTGATTTGGCTTTCGTTGTCGAGAGGCTGTTACTCTAGGTACAAGGCTTGGAGAAAGTATAAGAGGCATCCCACTATATATAGATAAATAGTAGGTCTGATGTAAGCAACTATTGGCCTGTTAGTATACTCAGTATAATATCCAAAATTATAGAAAGGGCGGTGTACTGTCAAGTAGTTGAGTACCTTAATGACAACAACATTCTCCATAGCTATCAATCAGGCTTTAGAAGATCTTACTCAACCGACGCCTCCCTAATTAATCTGATGGATTACTTGAGAACTGAAATGTCAATAGGGAACCTCATAGGTATGGTAAGCTTAGACCTGCAAAAGGCCTTCGATACTGTCAACCACAATATATTATGTAAGAAACTTCAAGCTATCGGTATAGGTTCTGTAGACTGGTATAAGTCCTACCTTAGCAACAGGAGACAAATTTTCAAAATCAACAAAACGGAATCAGAACCCCTGCCGATAGCATGTGGAGTTCTCCAAGGTAGTATTCTGAGTTCCTTATTATTCTTATGCTATGCTAACGACATGCCTATCAGTGTCAAGTGCACACTCCTACTGTATGCAGATGACAGTGCTCTGTTAGTGTCAGGTAAAGACCCACAAGATATAGCTAATGTATTAACACTGGAACTGGAGTCCTGCAGCAAATGGTTAGTAGACAACAAACTATCATTACACCTAGGGAAAACTGAAGCCATTCTCTTTGGCACGAAACATATATTGAGAAGGGTAAATAATTTTAATGTCCAGTGTAATGGGGAGCCCATCACTTCAATTTCCTCAGTAAAATATCTGGGAATCCCCTTTGACCCATGCATGTCAGGAGAATTGATAAGGAACCGTGTAGTAAAGAAAGCGAATGCCAGACTGAAGTTCCTCTACAGACAAGCACAGTGTCTACCTACTGAGGCTCGCAGGACACTATGTCTAGCCCTTATACAGTGTCATATGGATTACGCTTGCCCTTCATGGTACTCTGCCTTGACAAAAAAAAAAAAAAAAAAAAACTAAAAGATAGACTGCAAATCACCCAGAACAAAAGAGTAAGATTCATCCTGGGGCTGGGACCAAGAGAACATGTAGGCCAGGATGAATTACAGCAGTTGGATATGCTGAATGTTGAAGACAGAGTAAAACAACTGAAGCTAAATCATGTTTATAAAATTGCTCACAAACAGTGTCCAGAATATCTTGTTGCCAGTTTTGTCAAGGTTGGGAACCAAAGCAATCACAGTACTAGGGGGAGAGAGCATAACTTTGTAGTACCCACAGTCAGTGGCCAGGCTTCAAACACCTTTCATTGTACAACAATAAAGGAATAGAACAGACTGCCTGCACATGTCAAAGCCAGTCATAGCATGAAGCAGTTCAAGAAGAGTGCCTAGCACAGTGCACATTGCCTTCTTTGTGGAAAGAGGCCATTGTAATCCCTATTCACAAAAAGAAGAGCAGAGCAGAGCAGAGCGGAAATCAACTAACTACAGACCAGTGTCACTCCTATCAATCACTGGCAAGATTCTTAAGAACATAAGAAATGAGGAACACTGCAACAGGCCTACTGACCCATACTTGGCAGTTCCATGTTAGAACCAACCCACCAACAAAATTATTTGCCCAACCCATCCCCAGAGCCACCCAGGCAACAAGCCCCGACAACCCCTTCCCCCCTATCAATGTACAAGTCCCGCTCAAATTCATCCCCTCTCACTCATAGAATACAGAAAGACGGAACACTGCAGCAAGCCAACCGGCCCACACTAGGCAGGTTCCTCTCAAACCCAGACCCACAAACAAAACCCCCTGCTACTCCATCCATGTAATAAGCTCTGATAACCAGGGCACTATTAAAGAGGGTACTGAGGGAGCTGAAGCACCTGGTCCATCACCAGGGCACCGAGGGAGCTGAAGCACCTGGTCCATCACCAGGGCACCGAGGGAGCTGAAACACCTGGTCCATCACCAGGGCACCGAGGGAGCTGATGCACCTGGTCCATCACCAGGGCACCGAGGGAGCTGAAACACCTGGTCCATCACCAGGGCACCGAGGGAGCTGAAGCACCTGGCCCATCACCAGGGCACCGAGGGAGCTGAAGCACCTGGTCCATCACCAGGGCATCGAGGGAGCTGAAGTACCTGGTCCATCACCAGGGCACCGAGGCAATAATCTCACAGCAGATGACGGTGTTTTTCGACTACCACTCGCTTCTTTGGGACTGTCAATATGGCTTCAGAAAAGGTCACTTTGCTGCTGATCTGTTGTTACACCTTTCCACTAAATAGGACCAGTCACTGAATGAATCCAAGATCAGATATGTAGTAGCACTGGACATTGTTGGTGCTTGCAACGGAACACGGCACCAGGGACTCTTGGTAAACTGCAAGCACTAGGAATTGCCGGCTCTGTGCTCTGCCTCCTCAGTGATTACCTGTAAGGTAGATCTCTAAGAATGATTCTCAACGGGCCAGAGTCAGCAAGACACTCCATTGATGCAAGTATTCCACAGGGAAGTGTGCTTGGACCATTATTATGTAATGTCTACTTCAATGACCTTCTTTATCTCATCCCAGAATTCCATGCATATGCAGACGACTATACTCTGACATTTACTTATCCAAGAGAGGAGATACCAGCTGCTCCAAGTTACATCGATCACCAGCTTACAGTTATATCAGCCTGGGTACTATGACGGCAGATCATATTTGTTTTTGAGAAATGATGATGGTCACTAGGCACCTTGATGGTAATACTGGAGCAGTGGTAAGAATGAATGGGAGAATGCTGGTACCAAGGGATGTAGATGATATCCTTGGAGTGAAATTTGACTCCAAACTGACTATGAAGAACCACGTTGTAAATCTTGCAAACAAAGTGGCCAAGAAGTTTAAAACATTTAAACATATCTCTCATCTATTTGGCAGAAGAGGTTGCAGGATTCTGTACGAGGCACAAGTACGCTCACACACTGAGTATGCTCCACTTTCTTGGATTATCTGCCCCCTCCCCTCCATCTCATCTGCGACTTCTTGGCAGAATAGAGAACAGAGCAAGATGGCAAATCTCTCGCCTGGACAGATCCACCATTTTAGCAGAGCATTCAACACAGGAGGGATGTGGGCGGTCTTACTGTTATGTACAAGGCCAACATTATGAAGGCAACACACTTAGCTCCACTCCGAGAACAGCGAGAAATGAACTACACAACAAGACGGGCAGCATATAGCAACTACACTCTGAATGTACCTTTCTCCAGGACATTACTTCATCTGAGATCATTTATTCCTAGGATGACTCAAGTCTCTGGAACTTGTTCATACAGCATTACATCAAGGAAATAAAGTCAGTGGACCAAATGAAATTGCTGGTCCACAGAAGGCTCCAACATCATCCTGTTCCCTATATGTATATATCTTAACAATAAAAAAGGCTATCAAATGAGCTGATGTAGGTAACAGCTCTTAGCTTGTAAAACCCTGTGTAAATGAGAGAGAGAGAGAGAGAGAGAGAGAGAGAGAGAGAGAGAGAGAGAGAGAGAGAGAGAGAGAGAGAGAGAGAGAGAGAGAGAGAGAGAGAGAGAGAGAGAGAGAGAGAGAGAGAGAGAGAGAGAGAGAGAGAGAGAGAGAGAGAGAGAGAGAGAGAGAGAGAGAGAGAGAGAGAGAGAGAGAGAGAGAGATGCACTCTTGATCTCTCAGTCCCTGCTGATGACTAATATTGCAACACTGTTAATGTTTGGTGCCTTGATGGTGACCCCCACCCACACTATACCCACACCACACCACACCCATATCACACCCACACCACATCTACACCACACCACACCCACACTCATAACACACCCACACACCACACCACACCACAACCACACCACACCCACACTCATACCACACCCACACCACACCACACCCACATCATACCCACACCACACCCACATCATACCCACACCACACCACAACCACACCACACCCACACTCATACCACACCCACACCACACCACACCCACATCATACCCACACCACACCACACCACAACCACACCACACCCACACCACACCACAACCATACCACACCCAGACTCACACCACACCCACACACCACAGCCACACCACACCACACCCATATGACTCACACCCACGATACATACACAACACATCCACGCAACAGTGACACCCACACCACGTAACACCCTTACTCCTTCTCTACAACATACACACACACACATACATACACATACACACACACACACACACACACACACACACACACACACACACACACACACACACACACAGGGCCAGGAGCTAAGACTCGACCCCTGCAACCACAAATAGGTGAGTACACACACACACACACACACACACACACACACACACACACACACACACACACACACACATTGCATTTTCTTGGACTGCAAGAAGGCGTTTGACACAGTTCCACACAAGAGATTGGTGCAAAAACTGGAGGACCAAGCAGGGATAACAGGGAAGGCACTACAATGGATCAGGGAATACTTGTAAGGAAGACAGCAGCGAGTCATGGTACGTGGCGAGGTGTCAGAGTGGGCACCTGTGACCAGCGGGGTCCCGCAGGGGTCAGTCCTAGGACCAGTGCTGTTTCTGGTATTTGTGAACGACATGACGGAAGGAATAGACTCTGAGGTGTCCCTGTTTGCAGATGACGTGAAGTTGATGAGAAGAATACACTCGATCGAAGACCAGGCAGAACTACAAAGGATCTGGACAGGCCTGCAGACCTGGTCCAGCAATTGGCTCCTGGAGTTCAATCCCACCAAGTGCAAAGTCATGAAGATTGGGGAAGGGCAAAGAAGGCCGCAGACGGAGTACAGTCTAGGGGGTCAGAGACTACAAACCTCACTCAAGGAAAAAGATCTTGGGGTGAGTATAACACCAGGCACATCTCCTGAAGCGCACATCAACCAAATAACTGCTGCAGCATATGGGCGCCTAGCAAACCTCAGAACAGCATTCCGACATCTTAATAAGGAATCGTTCAGGACCCTGTACACCGTATACGTTAGGCCCATATTGGAGTATGCGGCACCAGTTTGGAACCCACACCTAGCCAAGCACGTAAAGAAACTAGAGAAAGTGCAAAGGTTTGCAACAAGACTAGTCCCAGAGCTAAGAGGTATGTCCTACGAGGAGAGGTTAAGGGAAATCAACTTGACGACACTGGAGGACAGGAGAGATAGGGGGGACATGATAACGACATACAAAATACTGAGAGGAATTGACAAGGTGGACAAAGACAGGATGTTCCAGAGATTGGACACAGTAACAAGGGGACACAGTTGGAAGCTGAAGACACAGATGAATCACAGGGATGTTAAGAAGTATTTCTTCAGCCACAGAGTAGTCAGTAAGTGGAATAGTTTGGGAAGCGATGTAGTGGAGGCAGGATCCGTACATAGCTTTAAGCAGAGGTATGATAAAGCTCACGGCTCAGGGAGAGTGACCTAGTAGCGATCAGTGAAGAGGCGGGGCCAGGAGCTCGGACTCGACCCCTGCAACCTCAACTAGGTGAGTACACATGCTGTGTGTGCCACTAACCACAATCTTCAACACATCCCTTGTAACTGGGCAACTACCTGAGGTATGGAAGACGGCAAATGTAGTCCCCATTTTTAAGAAAGGAGACAGAAACGAGGCACTGAACTACAGACCAGTGTCACTGTCGTGTATAGTATGCAAAGTCATGGAGAAGATTATCAGAAGGAAAGTGGTGGAGCACCTGGAACAGAACAAGATTATAAATGACAACCAGAACGGATTCATGGAAGGCAAATCCTGTGTCACAAACCTTCTGGAGTTTTATGACAAAGTAACAGAAGTAAGACACGAGAGAGAGGGGTGGGCTGATTGCATTTTCCTGGACTGCTGGAAGGACTTCGACACAGTTCCTCACAAGAGATTAGTGCAGAAGCTGGAGGACCAGGCGCGTATAACAAGAAGGGCACTGCAATGGATCAGAGAATACCTGACAGGGAGGCAACAGCAAGTCATGGTACGTGATGAGGTATCACAGTGGGCGCCTGTGACGAGCGGGTTCCCACTGGGGTCAATCCTAGGACCAGTGCTATTTTTGGTATATGTGAATGACATCATCTGTTCGCAGATGATGTGAAGTTCATGTGGAGAAGTAAATCAGATGAGGATCAGGCAGGACTACAAAGAGACCTGGACAGGCTGGATGCGTGGTCCAGCAACAGTCTTCTCGAATTCAACACCGCCAAATGTAAAGTCATGAAGATTGGGCAAGGGTAAAGAAGACCACAGACAGAGTATAGGCTAGGTGGACAAAGACTGCAAACCTCACTCAAGGAGAAAGATCTTGGGGTGAGCATAACACGGAGCAGGTCTCCGGAAGTACACATCAACCAGATAACTGCTGCAGCATATGAGCGTCTGGTAAACATGAGAATAGTGTTCCGATACCTTAGTAAGGAATCGTTCATGACACTGTACACCGTGTACGACAGGCCCATACTGGAGTATGCAGGCATAACACCAGACACAAACATCTCTGTGACATTCCCCGTGTTCGACTAAACCTTTACAAAAATTCAATGTATTTCAAAGGACCTAAAATCTGGAACACCCTACCTGAAAACTCTAGAACTGCAGACACATTCATCACTTTCAAAACTACAGTTAGAAAACATCTTATCTCCCTGATCCACCCCGACAACTAACTACATGATAACCACCTGGTGGTTCACAATTACACTCACCCACTGACTATAAACTCAGAAATACTAATCTTAATCTTAAAATAATAAATCCTAACTAGTCATAAGTTTGCCTGTGATACTCCAATATAGACGCTTTGTATTGTGCCAAAACAAAAGCATTCACATTGCTAAACTCACAAATTATAATGTAGTCACCTAGCCTTAATACCATAATCTGTAAGGATTTAATGTTAAGAATTAATCTAAGTCTGCTCGAAATGCCTAGCCATGCTAGGTGTCCTAGTGGCCCCCTCTGCAATTAGTATTTTATAACATGTAAACCACACAATACCCAAAACCTGTAAACCCCAAATTGTAACCCTTATAGAGAATAAATTTGAACTGAATTGAATTGAATTGAATTGAATTGAAGGTTTGCAACAAGGCTAGTTCCAGAGCTCAGGGGAATGTCCTACGAAGAAAGGTTGAGGGAAATCGCCCTGACAACACTGGAGGACAGGTGGGTCAGGGGAGACATGATAACGACTTACAAAATACTGCAGTGAATAAATAAAGTGGACAGAGACAGGATGTTTCAGAGACAGGACACAGAAACAAGGGGTCACAATTGGAAGCTGAAGACTCAGACGAGTCACAGGGATGTTAAGAAGTATTTCTTCAGTCATAGAGTTGTCAGGAAGTGGAATAGTCTAGCAAGTGAAGTAGTGGAGGCAAGAACCATAGATAGATTAAAAATGAGGTATGACAAAGCTCAGGGAGCAGAGAGAGAGAGAGAGAGAGAGAGAGAGAGAGAGAGAGAGAGAGAGAGAGAGAGAGAGAGAGAGAGAGAGAGAGAGAGAGAGAGAGAGAGAGAGAGAGAGAGAGAGAGAGAGAGAGAGAGAGAGAGAGAGAGAGAGAGAGAGAGAGAGAGAGAGAGAGAGAGAGAGAGAGAGAGAGAGAGAGAGAGAGAGAGAGAGAGAGAGAGAGAGAGAGAGACAGAGACAGAGACAGAGACAGAGCCTAGTAGCGATCAGTGAAGAGGCGGGGGCCAGGAGCTGAGTATCGACCCCTGTAACCACAATTAGGTTAGTACAATTAGGTGAGTACATATACACACACACTCATACTCTCACTCACACTCATGATAATACACACACACACACACACACACACACACACACACACACACACATACACACACAACTCCCCTGGAGTTTTATGACAAGGTAACAGAAGACACGAGAGAGGGGGGTGGGTAGATTGCGTTTTCCTAGACTGCAGGAAGGCCTTTGACACAGTTCCCCACAAGAGATTAGTGCAGAAGCTGGAGGATCAGGCGCATGTAAAAGGGAGGGCACTGCAATGGATCAGGGAATACCTGAAATAGGCTGGAATATTGCTGCACACTAACAGCACCTTTCAAGGCAGGTGAAATTGCTGACCTAGAAAATGTACAGAGAACCTTCACGGCGCGCATAACGGAGATAAAACACCTCAATTACTGGGAGCGCTTGAGGTTCCTAAAACTGTATTCCCTGGAACGCAGGCGGGAGAGATACATGATTATATACACCTGGAAAATCCTAGAGGGACTAGTACCGAACTTGCACACGAAAATCACTCACTACGAAAGCAAAAGACTTGGCAGACGATGCAACATCCCCCCAATGAAAAGCAAGGGTGTCACTAGCACGTTAAGAGAACATACAATAAGCGTCAGGGGCCCGAGACTGTTCAACTGCCTCCCAGCATACATAAAGGGGATTACCAACAGACCCCTGGCAGTCTTCAAGCTGGCACTGGACAAGCACCTAAAGTCGGTTCCTGATCAGCCGGGCTGTGGCTCGTACGTTGGTTTGCGTGCAGCCAGCAGTAACAGCCTGGTTGATCAGGCTCTGATCCACCAGGAGGCATGGTCACAGACTGGGCCGCCGGGGCGTTGACCCCCGGAACTCTCTCCAGGTAAACTCCAGGTAAACATGGAGGCAGCAACGAGTCATGGTACGTGAAGAGGTATCACAGTGGGCGCCTGTTACGAGCGGGGTCCCACAGGGGTCAGTTCTAGGACCAGTGCTATTTTTGATATATGTGAACGACATGATGGAAGGAATAGACTCTGAAGTGTCCCTGTTCGCAGATGACGTGAAGTTGATGAGAAGAATTAAATCGGACAAGGATGAGGCAGGACTGCAAAGAGACCTGGAGAGGCTGGACATGTGGTCCAGTAACTGGCTTCTCGAATTCAACAAAGCCATATGCAAAGTCATGAAGATTGGGGAGGGGCAAAGAAGACCGCAGACAGAGTATGGGCTAGGTGGACAAAGACTACAGACCTCACTCAGGGAGAAAGACCTTGGGGTGACCATAACACCGAGCACATCACCGGAGGCACACATCAACCAAATAACTGCTGCAGCATACGGGCGCCTGGCAAACCTGAGAATAGCGTTCCGATACCTTAATAAGGAATCGTTCAAGACACTGTACACTGTGTATGTTAGGCCCATACTGGAGTATGCAGCACCAGTCTGGAACCCACACCTGGTCAAGCACGTCAAGAAGTTAGAGAAAGTACAAAGGTTTGCAACAAGGCTAGTCCCAGAGCTCAAGGGAATGTCGTACGAGGAAAGGTTAAGGGAAATCGGACTGACGACATTGGAGGACAGAAAGGTCAGGGGAGACATGATAACGACATACAAGATACTGCGGGGAATAGACAAGGTGGACAGAGATAGGATGTTCCAGAGAGGGGACACAGGGACAAGGGGTCACAACTGGAAGCTGAAGACTCAGACGAGTCACAGGGACGTTAGGAAGTATTTCTTCAGTCATAGAGTTGTCAGGAAGTGGAGTAGCCTAGCAAGTGAAGTAGTGGAGGCAGGAACCATACATAGTTTTAAGAAGATGGTATGATACAGCTCAGGAAGCAGAGAGAGAGAGAGGACCTAGTAGCGATCAGTGAAGAGGCGCGGCCAGGAGCTGAGTCTCGACCCCTGCAACCACAATTAGGTGAGTACACACACACATACACACACACACACACACACACACACACACACACACACACACACACACACACACACACACACACACACACACACACACACAGGAGAAATGGGAGGAAATGAAAAAGGAGAGCAGAATAATCCAGGATCAAATGGAAGGACAAGTGCACCCCCCAGAAACACCTGCAGAAGGACTCCAGCCACGACACCCCCAAGGCAACTGAACAATCCAAACCAACCATCACACACCGATCCCTCTGTTTCCACCCCCGGCACCACAGTTACAGTATTAGAACAGAAGTTGAAGGTTTGGTACACAAATGCAGATGGATTAACGAATAAACATGAGGAATGGCAAGAAAGAATCAATGAGAAGTCCCCAGACTTCATAGCAGTTACAGAAACAAAACTCATGGAGACAATAACAGATGCAATCTTCCCACCAGGATACCAGATCATGAGGAAAGATAGAAGGGGCAGGGGGGGAGGTGGGGTTGCTCTACTCGTAAAAAACAGATGGAAATTCGAGAAAATGGAAGGAATAGATGAGACGGGAGAAAGAGACTACATAGCAGGTACACTTCAGTCTGGGGAACACAAAGTGGTCATTGCAGTGATGTATAATCCACCACAGAACTGCAGGAGGCCAAGAGAGGAATATGAAGAGAGCAACAGAGCAATGGTGGACACACTTGCTGAGGTGGCAAGAAGAGCTCACTCCAGGAGAGCAAAGTTGCTGGTTATGGGGGATTTCAACCACAGGGAGATTGACTGGGAAAACCTGGAGCCACATGGGGGTCCCGAAACATGGAGAGCCAGGATGTTGGACGTGGTGCTGGAAAACCTCATGCACCAACATGTTAAGGACACTACCAGAGTGAGAGGGGAGGATGAACCAGCAAGATTGGACCTTGTGTTCACCCTGGGCAGCTCAGATATTGAGGACATCAAGTATGAGAGTCCCCTAGGAGCTAGCGACCACGTGGTTCTGTGCTTTGAATACATAGTAGAGCTGCAAGTGGAGAGAATAACAGGAGTTGAATGGGAAAAGCCTGACTATAAAAGAGGGGACTACATAGGGTTGAAGAACTTCCTGCGGGAGGTCCAGTGGGACAGAGAACTGGCAGGAAAGCCAGTAAATGAAATGATGGAATATGTAACAACAAAATGCAAGGAGGCAGTGGAAAGGTTTATTCCCAAGGGCAACAGTAACAACGGGAAGACCAGAACGAGCCCCTGGTTTACCCGACGTTGTAAGGAGGTAAAAACAAAATGCAATAGAGAATGGAAAAAGTACAGAAGGCAGAGAACACACGAAAATAGGGAGATCAGTCGCAGAGCCAGGAATGAGTACGCACAGGTAAGGAGGGAGGCCCAGCGACAGTATGAAAATGACATAGCATCGAGAATCAAGACTGACCCGAAACTGTTGTATAGCCACATCAGGAGGAAGACAACAGTCAAAGACCAGGTGATCAGATTAAGGACAGAAGGTGGAGAACTCACAAGAAATGATCAGGAGGTATGTGAGGAGCTGAACAGGAGATTTAAGGAAGTTTTTACAGTAGAGACAGGAAGGGCTGTGGGAAGACAGCACAGAAGGGAACATCAAGAGGGAATATACGAACAAGTGTTGGATGACATACGAACAACTGAGGAGGAGGTGAAGAAGCTCTTAAGTGACCTTGACACCTCAAAGGCGATGGGACCGGACAACATCTCCCCATGGGTCCTTAGAGAAGGAGCAGAGATGCTGTGCGTGCCTCTAACCACAATCTTCAACACATCCCTTGAAACTGGGCAACTACCTGAGAAATGGAAGACAGCTAATGTAGTCCCCATATTTAAGAAAGGAAACAGAAACGAGGCACTAAACTACAGACCTGTGTCTCTGACATGTATTGTGTGCAAAGTCATGGAGAAGATTATCAGGAGGAGAGTGGTCGAACACCTGGAAAGGAACAAGATTATAAATGAAAACCAGCATGGGTTCATGGAAGTCAAATCTTGTATCACAAACCTCCTGGAGTTTTATGACAAGGTAACAGAAGTAAGACACGAGAGAGAGGGGTGGGTAGATTGCGTTTTCCTAGACTGCAGGAAGGCCTTTGACACAGTCCCCCACAAGAGATTAGTGCAGAAGCTGGAGGATCAGGCGCACGTAAAAGGGAGGGCACTGCAATGGATAAGGGAATACCTGACAGGGAGGCAGCAACGAGTCATGGTACGTGAAGAGGTATCACAGTGGGCGCCTGTTACGAGCGGGGTCCCACAGGGGTCAGTTCTAGGACCAGTGCTATTTTTGATATATGTGAACGACATGATGGAAGGAATAGACTCTGAAGTGTCCCTGTTCGCAGATGACGTGAAGTTGATGAGAAGAATTAAATTGGACGAGGATGAGGCAGGACTGCAAAGAGACCTGGACAGGCTGGACATGTGGTCCAGCAACTGGCTTCTCGAATTCAATCCAGCCAAATGCAAAGTCATGAAGATTGGGGAGGGGCAAAGAAGACCGCAGACAGAGTATAGGCTAGGTGGACAAAGACTACAGACCTCACTCAGGGAGAAAGACCTTGGGGTGACCATAACACCGAGCACATCACCGGAGGCACACATCAACCAAATAACCGCTGCAGCATACGGGCGCCTGGCAAACCTGAGAATAGCGTTCCGATACCTTAATAAGGAATCGTTCAAGACACTGTACACTGTGTATGTTAGGCCCATACTGGAGTATGCAGCACCAGTCTGGAACCCACACCTGGTCAAGCACGTCAAGAAGTTAGAGAAAGTACAAAGGTTTGCAACAAGGCTAGTCCCAGAGCTCAAGGGAATGTCGTACGAGGAAAGGTTAAGGGAAATCGGACTGACGACATTGGAGGACAGAAGGGTCAGGGGAGACATGATAACGACATACAAGATACTGCGGGGAATAGACAAGGTGGACAGAGATAGGATGTTCCAGAGAGGGGACACAGGGACAAGGGGTCACAACTGGAAGCTGAAGACTCAGACGAGTCACAGGGACGTTAGGAAGTATTTCTTCAGTCATAGAGTTGTCAGCAAGTGGAATAGCCTAGCAAGTGAAGTAGTGGAGGCAGGAACCATACATAGTTTTAAGAAGAGGTATGACAAAGCTCAGGAAGCAGAGAGAGAGAGGATCCAGTAGCGATCAGTGAAGAGGCGGGGCCAGGAGCTGAGTCTCGACCCCTGCAACCACAATTAGGTGAGTACAATTAGGTGAGTACACACACACACACACACACTAACACACACACACACACACATACACATACACACACACATACACACACACACGCACACACACACACACACACACACACACACACACACACACACACACACACACACACACACACACACACACACACACACACACACACACACACACACACACACACACAACCCCCTCCAGTACCACCCACAGAAGGAACACAACCATGGCAGTCCCAAAGCAACCAAACGACCTAACCCAAAACCCACTCACTGCACCCTCTGCCCCCATCCCCCTCAGCTCAAACCCCACCCCAACAGACACCCACAGTAGCCCACACAATGTACCCTCTCCCCCCATCCCCCTCACCCCAAACTCCACCCTCACAGTAACCCACAGCAACTCACACACTGTACACTCTATCTCCATCCCCCTCACCACAACCCCCTCCCCCATTGTAACCCCCCATAGGCCCTCTTCCCCATCCCCCTCACCCCCACCCCCACTGAAACCCCCCCATAGGCCCTCTGCTCTTACACCCCACACCACAGACCCCACCCCCACACCAACCCCCTATAGGCTCCTGCTCCCCCTAACCCACCTCTCTCCCCAGACCACAGTTATTGAAAAGAAGTTGAAGGTTTGGTGGTTTGTTACACGAACGCGGATGGAATAACAAATAAATGTGAGGAGTGGCCCGAAAGAATCAAGGAGTTGTCCCCAGACATCTTAGCGGTTACAGAAACGAAACTCACTGGGATAATAACAGATGCAATCTTCCCACCCGGATATCAGATCCTGAGGAGGGATAGAAGGAGCAGGGTAAGGAGGAGGGGTTGCACTACTAATAAAAAAAACGGTGGGGGTTATCTAGAAATGGAAGGAATGAACGAGATTGGAGAACGGGATTACGTATTAGGTACAGTTCAGTCAGGGGAACACAAGGTAGTCATTGCAGTTATGTATAACCCACCACAGAACTGCAGGAGGCCAAGAGAGGAATATGATGAATGGAACAGAGCAATGGTGGACACTCTAGCTGAGGTGGCAAGAAGGGCCCACTCAAGTAGAGCGAAGTTACTGGTCATGGGCGACTTCAATCACAGAGAGATTGATTGGGAAAACCTGGAGCCACATGGGGGTCCCGAAACATGGAGAGCCAAGATGATGGATGTGGTGCTGGCAAATCTCATGCACCAACATGTTAAGGATTCTACCAGAGAGAGAGGGGAGGATGAACCAGCAAGACTGGACCTCGTTTTCACCCTGAGTAGCTCAGACATTGAGAACATCACATATGAAAGGCCCCTTGGAGCTAGTGACCACGTAGTTATGAGATTTGAATACATCGTGGAGCTAAAAGTGGAGAGGGTAACAGGAGTAGAAAGGAAACAGCTAAACTATAAAAGGGGGGACTACACAGGAATGAGGATCTTCCTGCAGGAGGTTCAGTGGGAACAGGAGTTGGTAGGAAAATCAGTAAACGAAATGATTGACGTTGTAGCAACAAAATGCAAGGAGGCAGAGGAAAGGTTTGTTCCTAAGGGTAACAGAAATAATGGGAAGGACAGAACGAGCCCTTGGTTTACCCGAAGGTGCAGGGAGGCAAAAACTAAATGCTCTAGAGAATGAAAAACGTACAGAAGGCAAAAGACTTAATAGAATAAAGAGATTAGTCGACGAGCCAGAAACGAGTATGCACAGATAAGGAGGGAGGTGCAGTGGCAGTATGAAAATGACATAGCATCGAAATTCAAGTCTGACCCGAAACTACTCTACAGCCACATCAGGAGGAAGACAACAGTCAAGGACCAGGTAATCAGGCTGAGGAAAGAAGGTGGGGAGCTCACAAGAAACAACCAGGAGGTATGTGAGGAGTTCAACATGATATTTCAGGAAGTATTTACAGTGGAGGCTGAAGGGACAACGGCATACAGCAACAAGGGATATAGCAGCAAGTGTTGGATGAATTACACACAACTGAGGAGGAGGTGGAGAAGCTACTAAGTCACCTTGATACCTGAAAGGCGGTGGAACCGGACATCTCTCTGTGGGTCATTAGAGAGGGAGCAGGGACACTATGTGTGCCACTAACCAAAATCTTCAACACTTCCTTTGAAACTGGGCAACTACATGAAGTATGGAAGAAGGCAAATGTAGTCCCCATCTTTAAGAAGGGAGACATAAATGAATCACTAAATTATAGACCAGTGTTACTGACATGTATAGTATGCAAAGTCTTGGAAAAGATTATCAGGAGGAGAGTGGTGGAGCACCTGGAGTGGAACAAGATTATAAGCGACAGCCAGCACGGATTCATGGAAGGCAAATCCTGTGTCACAAACGTACTAGAGTTTTATGACAAGGTAACAGAAGTAAGAAATGAGAGGGAGGGGTGGGTTGATTACATTTTCTTGGACTGCAACGAGGCCTTCGACACAGTTCCTCACAAGAGATTAGTACAGAAGCTAGAGGAACAAGCACGTATAACAGGAAGAGCACTGCAATGGATCAGAGAATACCTAACAGGGAGGCAACAGCGAGTCATGGTCCGTGATGAGGTATAACAGTGGGCGCCAGTGACGAGCGTGGTCCCACACGGGTCAGTCCTGGGACCAGTGCTATTTTTGGTATATGTGAACGACATGACGGAAGGGATAGACTCAGAAGTGTCCCTGTTTGCAGATGACGTGAAGTTAATGAGGAGAATTAAATCAGACGTGGACCAGGCAGGTCTACAAAGAGACCTGGATAGGCTGGATGTGTGGTCCAGAAACTGGCTCCTAGAATTTAACCCTGCCAAATGCAAAGTCATGAAGATCGAAAGAGGGCAAAGAAGACAGAGTATAGACTAGGTGGCCAAAGGCTGCAAACCTCACTCAAGGAGAAAGACCTAGGAGTGAGTATAATACCGAGTACATTGCCAGAAGCACACTTTAACCAGATAACTGCTGCGGCATATGGGCGTTGGCAAACCTGAGAATAGCATTCTGGTACCTCAGTAAGGAATCGTTCAAGACTTTATACACTGTGTACGTCAGGCCCATACTGGAGTACGCAGCACCAGTTTGGAATCCACACCTGGTCAAACATGTCAAGAAATTAGAGAAAGTGCAAAGGTTTGCAACAAGGCTAGTTCCAGAGCTAAGGGAAATGTCCTATGAAGAAAGGTTAAGGGAAATCAGTCTGACAATACTGGAGGACAGGAGGGTCAGGGGAGACATGATAACGACTTACAAAATACTGCGTGGAATAGACACGGTGGACAGAGATATGATGTTCCAGAGATGGGACACAGAAACAAGGGGTCACAATTGGAAACTGAAGACTCAGATGAGTCAGAGGGATGTTAGGAAGTATTTCTTCAGTCATAGAGAAGTTAGGAAGTGGAATAGTCTGGCAAGCGATGTAGTGGAGCCAGGAACTATACATAGTTTTAAGACGAGGTATGATAAAGTTCATGGAGCAGGGGGAGAGAGGACCTAGTAGCAGTCGGTGAAGAGCCGGGGCCAGGAGCTGAATCCCGACCCCTGCAACCACAATTAGGTGAATACAATTAGGTGAGTATACACACACACACACACACACACACACACACACACACACACACACACACACACACACACACACACAAAGACAGGATGTTCCAGAGATTGGACACAGTAACAAGGGGACACAGTTGGATGCTGAAGACACAGATGAATCACAGGGATGTTAGGAAGTATTTCTTCAGCCACAGAGTAGTCAGTAAGTGGAATAGTTTGGGAAGCGATGTAGTGGAGGCAGGATCCATACATAGCTTTAAGCAGAGGTATGATAAAGCTCACGGCTCAGGGAGAGTGACCTAGTAGCGATCAGTGAAGAGGCGGGGCCAGGAGCTCGGACTCGACCCCCGCAACCTCAACTAGGTGAGTACAACTAGGTGAGTACACACACACACACTAACACACACACACACACACACACACACACACACACACACACACACACACACACACACACACACACACACACACACACACACACACAGGAAAATAAAGAAATCAGCCGAAGAGCCAGAAACGAATATGCACAGATAAGAAGGGAGGCTCAGAGACAATATGAAAATGACATAGCATCAAAAGTAAAGACTGACCCGAAGCTGTTGTACAGCCACATCAGGAGGAAAACAACAGTCAAGGACCAGGTAATCAGACTGAGGAAGGGTGATGGGGAATTCACAAGAAACGACCGAGAGGTTTGTCAGGAGCTCAACACAAGATTTAAAGAGGTATTTACAGTGGAAACCAGTAGGACTCCAAGAAATCAGAACAGGCGGGCACACCAGCAAGTGCTGGATGAGGTACATATAACCAAGGAGGAGGTGAAGAAGCTGCTATGCGAACTTGACACCTCAAAGGCGGTGGGACCAGACAACATCTCTCCATGGGTCCTTAAAGAGGGAGCAGAAATATTGTGTGAGCCATTAACAAAGATCTTCAACACATCATTTGAAACTGGGCAACTCTCTGAGGTATGGAAAATGGCAAATGTAGTCCCAATTTTTAAAAAAGGGACGCAGACATGAGGCACTAAACTACAGACCTGTATCACTAACGTGTATAGTATGCAAGGTCATGGAGAAGATCATCAGGAGGAGAGTGGTGGGGCACCTGGAAAGAAACAAGTGTATAATTGACAACCAGCACGGTTTCAGGGAAGGAAAATCCTGTGTCACAAACCTACTAGAGTTTTATGACAAGGTGACAGAAGTAAGACAAGAGAGAGAGGGGTGGATCGACTGCATATTTTTGGACTGCAAGAAGGCCTTCGACACAGTTCCTCACAAGAGGTTACTGCAAAAGCTAGAGGACCAGGCACACATAACAGGAAAGGCACTGCAATGGATCAGAGAATATCTGACAGGGAGGCAACAACGAGGTGTCAGAGTGGGCGCCTGTGACAAGCGGGGTTCCACAGGGGTCAGTCCTAGGACCTGTGCTGTTCTTGGTATATGTGAACGACATAACGGAAGGGATAGACTCAGAAGTGTCCTTGTTTGCAGATGATGTGAAGTTAATGAGAAGAATCAAATCGGACGAGGATCAGGCAGGACTACAAAGAGACCTGGACAGGCTACAAGCCTGGTCCAGCAACTGGCTCCTTGAATTTAACCCTGCCAAATGCAAAGTCATAAAGATTGGGGAAGGGCAAAGAAAACCGCAGACACAATATAGTTTAGATGGCCAAAGACTGCAAACCTCACTCAAGGAAAAAGATCTGGGGGTGAGTATAACACCGAGCATATCTCCTGAGGTGCAGCATACGGACGCCTGGCAAACCTATGGATAGCGTTCCGATACCTCAGTAAGGATTCGTTTAAGACTCTGTATACCATCTACGTCAGGCCCATACCGAAGTATGCAGCACCAGTTTGGAATCCACACCTAGTCAAGCACGTCAAGAAATTAGAGGAAGTGCAAAGGTTTGCAACAAGACTAGTCCCAGAGCTACGGGGATTGTCCTATGAAGAAAGGAAGAGGGAAATCGGCCTGACGACACTGGAGGACAGGAGGGTCAGGGGAGACGTGATAACGACATATAAAATACTGCACAGAATAGACGAGGTGGACAAAGACGGGATGTTCCAGAGATGGGACACAGACACAAGAGGTCACAATTGGAAGTTGAAGACTCAGATGAATCAAAGGGATGTTAGGAAGTATTTCTTCAGTCATAGAGTAGTCAGGCCATGGAATAGCCTAGAAAGTGATGTAGTGGAGGCAGGAACCATACATAGTTTTAAGGCGAGGTATGATAGAGCTCATGGGGCAGGGAGAGAGAGGACCTAGTAGCAATCAGCGAAGAGGCGGGGCCAGGAGCTGTGAATCGACCCCTGCAACCACAAATAGGTGAGTACAAATAGGTGAGTACACACACTCACACACACACACACACACACACACACATACACACATGCACACACTTGTACTTTCTCTCTCTCACACTCATACAAGCACACATATACAGCATACACACACACACACACACACACACACACACACACACACACACACACACACACACACACACACACACACACACACACACACACACACTCAACCACACATGTACACAACTCACACTCACATTTTGTGGTAACTAGTGTATAAAAAATCATGGGACACCAGAGAGGAGGGCAAAAAGCCAGGGGAACCGTGGAAGATTGGCATGGTAAGGATGAATAAGTGGAAGAACTCAGGAAAAGGATGTAACAAGAGTGGGAAAGGAAGCTGGAAGAGCTTAACAATAAAATGGAGAAGAGGATGGATGCAAAGAGCAGGAAGTGGGAGCTGCAAGCCAAAGCTGCAGAGTCCAAGATATAAAGCTTAGAAGATGAACTGACAAAGCTGAAACAGGATATAGAACCAATGAATAGAAAGGGCTTGGAATCAGGAACAGATACACCAAAGTAAATGAATGGGATAAAATCTACATTGAGGTCCTATCAAGCCCCAAAGAGAGCCAGGAAATGTCGAGTGGCATACCATTGGGTACAAGGGGGATAAGATCTACATAAGGGGAAAAGATTTACATAGAGGCCTTATCAGGTCACAAAGAGGTCCTGGAAATGTCGAGGAGAGAAAGTGGCATACCATTGGGTACAGAGACAATGGTAAGTGAGGGAATTATAGGAAGTGATGGTGATAGGTTTCCTGCAGAGGCACTGTCAGGCCACTGTGAGATACAGGAATGGCAAGGGAAGCAGTAATGGTGATCCTTCAATTGGACCCAGAGATGAGGACGGAAAAGCAATGGGAAGAGAGGGAGAGGGCAGTTTTCATCCATGGGCTTCAGGAGGCCAAAAGGAGGACATATGAAGAAGATGACAGGGAGAGGAAAAAGAGACTGAAAATATCATCGAACAGGAAAGGAGGATATGACTGAGTTGATACATTTTCAAAGAATCAAGGGATACTTGAGGGGAAAAAGCCAATCAAATAGATTTTCAGAACAGAAACTGTGTGAAACAGGATCCTGCAGTGGAAACCACATATAAAGGAAACAACAAAATACAAATGGGTGTTCTTCGACCGCAACAGAATGTATACAGAATGGCACAACCTGTGAGGATACAAAGGTTCAAGGAGCAAGAAAGAGAGACAAGTTAGAGACAGGCAGGGGCACCCAGAGTTGGGAGAACTAGCAAACACATCCACCTAGAGAACCACCCACAGAACATCACAGCCAAATAAATTAACCCAAATCAAACCACACTCAGCACTCACAGATCCCCCCTCCAGCACAAACCTCACCTATACAGCAGTGTCCCACAGTATCATGCCAGGTTTCCCACTCCCCCAGCCCCCACAACCCCCCAGAATGCAATCTTGGAAAAGAAGCTTAAGATATGTTACACCAAGGCAGACAGAATAATGAATAAATGTGAGGAGTGGCACAGAAGAATCATGGCGACATCCCGAAACATCATAGCACTCACAGAAACCAAGCTTACAAGAATGAAAACAGACGCAATCTTTCCAACTGGATATCAGATCATGAGGAAAGATAAAGGGAGCAGAGGTGACAGAGGAGTTGCACTGCTCATCAAAAACCAGTGGAGTTTTGAGGAGTTGGAAGGATTGGACAGAAGGGAAGCTAGGGACTACATAATAGGAACTCTTCAGACTGGCAGTCCCAAGGTGGTGATTGCAATGATGTGCAACCCCACCACTGAATAGCAAGTGGCCAAGACAAGAGTATGATCAGAAAAACAGAGGAATGGTTGATACACAAGCTGAGATTGCCAGAAGGGCCAACATGGCAGGGCAAAGATACTAGTTGTGGGTGATTTCAGTCACAAAGAGACTGAAAAAATCTGGAGCCACAAGGGGGACCAGAAATGTGGGTGACCAAGATAATGGAGGTGGTACTGGAAAACCCCATGCATCAACATGTTCGGGACACTACGAGAGAGAGAGAGAGAAGAGAGAATAAACCAACCAGGCTGGATCTCATATTCACCTTGAGTAGCTCAGACATTGGGGATATTACATATGAAAGGCCTCTCAGAGCTAGTGATCATGTGGTCCTTAGCATCAACTACATTGTAAAGCTAAAATTAGAGAGGGAAACAGCATTAGTAGGATGGGAGAAGCCAAACTATAAAGGAGGGGACTTCACAGGTATGAGGAATTTCCTACATGAGGTACAGTGGGAAAGAGAACTGGTGGGAAAAACAGTGAATAAAACGATGGAATACATGACCACAAAATACAAAGAGGCAGAGGAGAGGTTCATACCTAAGAGCATTAAAATCAATGGGAAGACCAGATTGAGGCCTTCGATCACCCTTAGATGAAGAGAGGCCAAAACTATGTGCACCAGAGAATGGAAAATGTATAGAGGACAAATGACCCAGGAAAATAAGGAGATAGTCAAAGAACCAGAAATGAATATTCCCGTATTTCCCAGCGGCGAAATGAGAATAACATAGCATCAAAAGCAAAATCTGACCCAAAGCTGTTGAACAACCACATTAGAAGAAAAAAACAGTCAAGGATCAGATAATCAAGCTGAGGGAGGAAGGAGGGGAGATCATAAGTAATGACAAAGAAACATGTGAAGAGTTAAACACAATATCTAAGGAAGCATTTTCAGTAGATCAGAATGATACAGTACACCAACAAGTGTTGAACACACTACACACAACCGAGGAAATCACCCAAAACTAGTAACTTTGCCCTGCCATGTTGGCCCTTCTGGCAATCTCAGCTAGTGTATCAACCATTCCTCTATTTTTCTCATTATACTCTTGTCTTGGCCTTTTACTATTCAGTGGTGGGGTTGTCCATCACTGCAATCACCACCTTGGGACTGCCAGATTGAAGTGTTTCTACTATGTAGTCCCTAGCTTCCCTTCCGTCCACTTCTTCCAATTCCTCAAAACTCCACTGGTTTTTGATAAGCACTGCAACTCTTGTCTCCTCCATTCCCTCTAGCTTTCCTCATGATCTGATATCCGGTTGGAAAGATTGCGTCTGTTTTCATTCTTGTAAGCTTGGTTTCTGTGAGTGCTATGATGTTTCGGGATGTCGCCATGATTTTTCTGTGCTGTTCCTCACATTTATTCATTATTCTGTCTGCCTTGGTGTAACATATCTTAAGCTTCTTTTCCAAGATTGCATTCCGAGGGGGTTTTGTGGGGGCTGGGGGAGTGGGATAAATGGCATGATACTGTGGGACACTGCTGTATAGGTGAGGTTTGTGCTGGGAGGGATCTGTGAGTGCTGAGTGTGGTTTAATTTGGGTTAATTTGCTTGGTTGTGATGTTCTGTGGGTGGTTCTCCAGGTGGATGTGTTTGCTAGTCCTCTCAACTCTGGGTGCCCCTGCCTGTCTTAACTTGTCTCTCTTTCTTGTTCCTTGCTCTTTGTATTCTCTCAGTTTCTGCCATTCTGTAAACATTCTGTTGCGGTCGAAGAACACCCATTTGTATTTTGCTGTTTCCTTTAGCTGTGGTTTCCACTACAGGATCCTGTTTCACACAGTTTCTGTTCTGAAAATCTATTTGACTGGCTTTTTCCCCTCAAGTATCCCTTGATTCTTTGAAAATGTATCAACTCAGTCATATCCTCCTTTCCTGTTTGATGATATTTTCAGTCTCTTTTTCCTCTCCCTGTCATCTTCTTCATATGTCCTCCCTTTGGCCTCCTGAAGCCCATGGATGAAAACTGCCCTCTCCCTCTCTTCCCATTGCTTTTCCCTCCTCATCTCTGGGTCCAATTGAAGGATCACCATTACTGCTTCCCTTGCCATTCCTGTATCTCTCAGTGGCCTGACAGTGCCTCTGCAGGAAACCTATCACCATCACTTCCTATAATTCCCTCACCAATGTCTCTGTACCCAACGGTAAGCCACTTTCTCTCCTCGATATTTCCAGGACCTCTTTGTGACCTGATAAGGCCTCTATGTAAATCTTTTCCCCTTATGTAAATCTTATCCCCCTTGTACCCAATGGTATGCCACTCGACATTTCCTGGCTCTCTTTGGGGCCTGATAGGACCTCTATGTAGATTTTATCCCCTTCCACTGAATACTGATGTACCTGTTCCTGATTTCAAGCCCCTTCTGTTCATTGGTTCTATATCCTGCTTCAGCTTTGTCAGCTCATCTTCTAAGCTCTATATCCTGGCCTCTGCAGCTATGGCTTGCAGCTCCCACTTCTTACCCTTTGCATCCATCTTCTTTTCCATTTTATTAATAAGTTCTTCCAGCTTCCTTACCACTCTTGTTACATCCATCTCTTGAGTTCTTCCACTCATTCATCCTTACCATGCCAATCTTCCTCGGTTTCCCTGGCTTTTCGTTCTCCTCCCTGGTGTCCCATGATTTTTTATACACTAGTTACCAGAGAATGTGAGTGAAAGTTGTGTACATTTGTGTGTGAATGTCTGTGTACTCACCTAATTGTGGTTGCAGGGGTCGAGACTCATCTGTCCCCGCCTCTTTACTGACCACTACTGGATCCTCCCTCTTCCTGCTCCATGAGCTTTATCATACTTTGTCTTAAAACTATGTATGGTTCCTGCCTCCACTACATCACTTGCTAGACTATTCCACTTCCTAACTACTCTGTGGCTGAAGAAATACTTCCTAACATCCCTTTGGCTCGTCTGAGTCTTGAACTTCCAACTTTGACCCCTTGTTTCTGTGCCCCATCTCTGGAACATCCTGTGTCTGTCCACCTTATCTATTCCATGCAGTATTTTATATGTCGTTATCATGTCACTCCTGACCCTCCTGTCCTCCAGTGTTGTCAGACCAATTTCCCTTAACCTTTATTTGTAGGACATTCCCCTTGGCTCTGGAACCAGCCTCGTTGAAACCTTTGTACTTTCTCTAATTTCTTAAAATGCTTGACCAGGTGTGGGTTCCAAATTGGTGCTGCGTGCTCCAGTATGGGTCTGACATACACAGTGTGTAGAGTCTTAAACGATTCCTTACTGAGGTATCGGAACACTATTCTCAGGTTTGCCAGATCCAGTATGCCGCAGCAGTTATTTGGGTAATGTGGGCTTCCAGTGACGTGCTCGGTGTTATACTCACCCCCAGATCTTTCTCCTTGAGTGAGGTTTGCAGTCTTTGGCCGCCTAGCCTATACTCTGTCTGAGGTCTTCTTTGCCCTTCCCCAAACTTCATGACTTTGCATATGCCAGGGTAAAATTCTAGGAGCCAGTTGCTTGATTATGTGTCCAGCCTGTCCAGGTCTCTTTGTAGACTTGTCTCATCCTCATCTGATTTAATTCTCCTCATTAACTTCTCATCATCTGCAAATAAGGACACTTCTGAGTTTATCCCTTCCGTCATGTCATTCACATATACCAAGAATAGCACCGGTCCTAGGACTGACCCCTGTGGGACCCCGCTCGTCACAGGCACCCACCATGATACCTCATCATGTACCATGACTTGCTGTTGCTTCCCTGTCAGGTATTCTCTAATCCACTGCAGTGCCCATCCTGTTAAACATGCCTAATCCTCTAGCTTCTGCACTAATCTCTTGTGGGGAACTGTGTCGAAGGCCTTCTTGCAGTCTAAGAAAATGCAATTGACCCACCCTTCCCTCTCATGTCTTCCTTCAGTTACCTTGTCATAAAACTCCAGTATGTTTGTGACACAGAATTTGCTTTCCATGAATACGTGCTGGCTGTCATTTATAAACTTGTTCCATTCCAGGTGCTCCACCACTCTCCTCCTGATAATCTTCTCCATGACTTTGCATACTATACACGTCAGTGACACTGGTCTATAGTTTAGTGTTTTGTTTCTGTACCCTTTCTTAAAGATGGGAATCACATTTGCCGTCTTCCATACCTCAGGTAGTTGCCCAGTTTCAAGGGATGTGTTGAAGATTGTGGTTAGTGGCACAAACAGTGTCTCTGCTCCCTCTCTAAGGACACACAGAGAGATGGGTATCAAGGTCACTTAGAAGCTTCTTCACCTCGGTTGTGTGTATTTCATCCAACACTTGTTGGTATATCCCTTGTTGGTGTACCCCTCTGTTTTGTCTTTCCAGTGTCCCTTCTGCCTCTACTGTAAATACTTCCTCTAATCTCGTGTTGAGATCCTCACATACTTCTTGGTCATTTCTTGTGAGCTCCCTACATTCTTTCCTCAGCCTGATTACCTGGTCCTTGACTGTTGTCTTCCTCCTGATGTGGCTGTAAAGCAGTTGCAGGTCAGACTTGACTTTTGATGCTGTTTTTGTACTGCAGCTAGGCCATCCTCCTCATCTGTGCATACTCATTTCTGGCCCATCGACTAATCTCTTTATTTTCCTGGGTCCTTTGCCTTCTGTACTTTTTCCATTCTCTAGCACATTTAATTTTTGCCTCCCTACACCTTCAGGTAAATCAAGGGCTCATTCTGGTCTTCCCATTATTTCTGTTACCCTTGGGAACAAACCTTTCCTCTGCCTCCTTACATTTTGGTAGTCCATCATTTCGTTTACTGACTTTCTTACCAACTCCCTTTCCCACTGAGCCTCTTGTAGGATGGTCCTCATACCTGTATAGTCCTCCCTTTTATAGTTTGACTTTTCCCTTTCTACTCCTGTTGTCCTCTCCACTTGTAGCTCTATGTTGTATTCAAAGCTCAGAACCACGTGGTTGCTAGTTCCAAAGGGCCTTTCATATGTGATGTCCTTGATGTGTGAGCCACTCAGGGTGAACACACGGTCCAGTCTTGCTGGTTCACCTACCCCTCTCTCTCTGGTAGTGTCCTTAACATGTTGGTGCATGAGGATTTTCAGTACCACATCCATCATCTTGGCTCTCCATGTTTTGGGACCCCCATGTAGCTCCAGTTTTTCCCAATCAATCTCTCTGTGGTTGAAGTCGCCCATAACCAGTAATTTTGCTCTACTCGAGTGAGCTCTTCTTGCCACCTCAGCTAGTGTGTCTACCATTGCTCTGTTGCACTCGTCTTGGCCTCCTGCAGATCTGTGGTGGGTTATACATCACTGCAATGACTACCTTAAGTTCCCCTGCCTGAATTGTACCTACTATGTAATCCCTTTCTCCAGTCTCGTCCATTCCTTCTGTTTCCTGATAACCCCATCGGTTGTTAATGAGCAGTGCATCCCCACCTCCCCCTCTGCTCAGGATCTGATATCCTGGCGGAAAGATTGTGTCTGTTATTGTCCCTGTGAGTTTTGTTTCTGAGACTGCTATGATGTCTGGGGACATCTCCTTGATTCTTTCATGCCACACCTCACATTTATTCATTATTTCATCTGCGTTCGATTACCAAACTTTCAACTTCTTTTCTATGACTGTGGTCTGGGGAGAATGGTGGGTTTGGGGGAGCAGGTGCCCTGCCAGGGGGCCTATAGAGTGGGGGCAAAGGGCTTATGGGGGGTTGCAGTGGGGTGGGGGTTGTGGTGATGGGGGTGGGGTCAGAGGGCCTATAGGGGGTTACAGTGGGGGTGGGGATTGTGGTGAGGGGGATGGGGGTAGAGGGTATACTGTGTAGTTACTGTGGGTTACTGTGGGGGTGGGGTTTGTGGTGAAGGGGATGGGGGCAGAGGGTACAGCGTATGGGTTTTGGATTAGGTTGTGTGTGTGTGTGTGTGTGTGCTGTATATGTATTCACCTTTTTGTACTCACCTGTTTGTGGTTGCAGTGGTCGAGTGATAGCTCCTGGTCCCGCCTCTTCTCTGATCATTACTAGGTCCTCTCTCCTTGCTCCATGAGCTTTTTCAAACCTCGTCTTAAAACTATGTATGGTTCCTGCCTCCAATACGTCACTTTCTAGGCTGTTCCACTTCCTGACAACTCTGTGACTGAAGAAATGCTTCCTAACGTCCCTTTGACTCATAGGAGTCTTCAGCTTCCAATTGTTTTTGCGTCCAATCTCTGGAACATCCTGTCTTTGTCCACTTTGTCAATTCCTCGCAGTATTTTATACATCGTTATCATGTTTCCTCGGCCCTCCTGTCCTCCAGTGTCGTCAGGCAGATTTCCCTTAACTTTTCTTCGTAGGACAGTCCCCTTAGCTCTGGGAATCACTGTTAGGAAGTACATATTGAATCACTGTTAGGAAGTGCCTATTGAATCACTGTTAGGAAATGCCTATTGAATCACTGTTAGGAAGTGCCTATTGAATCACTGTTAGGAAGTACCTATTGAATCACTGTTATGAAGTACCTATTGAATCACTATTAGGAAGTACCTATTGCAAACCTTTGTACTTTCTCTAATTTCTTGACATGCTTTACCAGGTGTGGATTCCAAACTGGTGGTGCATACTCCAGTATGGGCCTGACGTATATGGTGTACAGAGTCTTGAACGATTCCTTACTGAGGTATGGGAATGCTATTCTTAGGTTTGACAGACGCCCGTATACTGCAGCAGTTATCTGACTGATGTGCGCCTCAGATATGCTCGGTATGATATTCACCCCAAGATCTTTTTCTTTTAGTGAGGTTTGCAGTCTTTGGCCACCTACGCTATACTCTGTCCGCGGTCTTCTTTGCCCTTCGCCGATCTTCATGACTTTGCATTTGGCGGGGTTAAATTCAAGGAACCAGCTGTTGCACCAGGCTTGTAGCCTGTCCAGGTCTCTTTGTAGTCCTGCCTGATCTTCGACCGATTAAATTCTCCTCATTATTTTCACATCATCTGCAAACAAGGACACTTCTGAGTCTATCCCTTCTGTTATGTCATTTACATACACCAAAAACAGGGCAGGTCCTAGGACTGACCCCTGTGGAACTCCGCTTTTTACAGGAGCCCACTCTGACACCTCGTCATGTACCATGACTCGTTGTTGCCTCCCTGTCAGGTATTCTCTGATTCATTGCAGTGCCTTTCCTGTTATGTGTGCCTGATCCTCTAGCTTTTGCATTAACTGTGAGGAACTGTATCGAAGGCCTTCTTGCAGTCCAAGAAAATGCAGTCTATCCACCACTCTCTCTCGCGTTTTACTTCTGTTACCTTGTCATTAAACTCCAGTAGGTTAGTGACACAGGATTTTCCTTCCATGAAACCATGCTGGTTGTCGTTTATAAGCTTGTGTCTTTGTAGGTGCTCTACCACTCTCCTCCTGATGATCTTCTCCATGACTTTGCATACTATATACGTCAGTGACACAGGTCTGTAGTTTAATGCCTCGTGCCTGTCTCCTTTCTTAAAAATTGGGACTACATTTGCCATCTTCCATACCTCAGGTAGTTGACCAGTTTCAATGGGTGTGTTGAAGATTTTTGTTAGTGGCACACATAACATCTCTGCTCCCTCTCTAAAGACCCACGGAGAGATGTTGTCTGGTCCCACGCCTTTGAGGTATCAAGCTCATACACGCACATATGTGTGCGTTCATGAGTGTATGTGTGAGAAAGTACGTGTGTGTGTGTGTGTTTTGTATATGTGTGTGTGTGTGTGTGTGTGTGTGTGTGTGTGTGTGTGTGTGTCTGTGTGTGTGTGTGTCTGTGTGTGTGTGTACTCACCTATTTGTACTCACCTATTTGCGGTTGCAGGGGTCGAGTCATAGCTCCTGGCCCCGCCTCTTCACTGATTGCTACTAGGTCCTCTCTCCCGCCTCCACTACGTCACTTTCTAGGCTATTCCACGGCCTGACTACTCTATGACTGAAGAAATACTTCCTAACATCCCTTTGATTCATCTGAGTCTTCAGCTTCTAATTGTGACCTCTTGTTTCTGTGTCCCATCTCTGGAACATCCCGTCTTTGTCCACCTTGTCTATTCCTCGCAGTATTTTATATGTCGTTATCATGTCTCCCCTGACCCTCCTGTCCTCCAGTGTCGTCAGGCCGATTTCCCTCAACCTTTCTTCGTAGGACAATCCCCTTAGCTCTGGGACTAGTCTTGTTGCAAACCTTTGCACTTTCTCTAATTTCTTGACGTGCTTGGCCAGGTGTGGATTCCAAACAGGTGCTGCATACTCCAGTATGGGCCTGACGTAAATGGTATACAGAGTCTTGAACGATTCCTTACTGAGGTATCGGAACGCTATCCGTAGGTTTGCCAGACGCCCGTATGCTGCAGCAGTTATCTGATTGATGTGCACCTCAGATGTGCTCGGTGTTATACTCACCCCCAGATCTTTTTCCTTGAGTGAGGTTTGCAGTCTTTGGCCATCTAGACTATATTGTGTCTGCGGTCTTCTTTGCCCTCCCCCAATCTTCATGACTTTGCATTTGGCAGGGTTAAACTCAAGGAGCCAGTTGCTGGACCAGGCTTGTAGCCTGTCCAGGTCTCTTTGTGCACTCACCTAATTGTGGTTGCAGGGGTTGATACTCAGCTCCTGGCCCCGCCTCTTCACTGATCGCTACTAGGTCCTCTCCCTCTCTGCTTCCTGAGCTTTATCATACCTCTTCTTAAAACTATGTATGGTTCCTGCCTCCACTACTTCACTTGCTAGGGTATTCCACTTCCTGACGACTCTATGACTGAAGAAATACTTCCTAACGTCCCTGTGACTCGTCTGAGTCTTCAGCTTCCAATTGTGACCCCTTGTTTCTGTGTCCCCTCTCTGGAACATCCTGTCTCTGTCCACCTTGTCTATTCCCCGCAGTATCTTGTATGTCGTTATCATGTCTCCCCTGACCCTTCTGTCTTCCAGTGTCGTCAGTCCGATTTCCCTCAACCTTTCCTCGTACAACATTCCCCTGAGCTTTGGAACTAGCCTTGTTGCAAACCTTTGTACTTTCTCTAACTTTTTGACGTGCTTGTGTGTGTACTCACCTATTTGTACTCACCTATTTGTGGTTGCAGGGGTCGAGTCCTAGCTCCTGGCCCCGCCTCTTCACCGGTTGCTACTAGGCCCTCTCTCTCCCCGCTCCATGAGCTTTATCAAACCTCGTCTTAAAACTGTGTATGGTTCCTGCCTCCACTACGTCATTTTCTAGGCTATTCCACTGCCTTACAACTCTATGACTGAAGAAATACTTCCTACTATCTCTCTGACTCATTTGTGTCTTCAACTTCCAATTGTGGCCTCTTGTTTCTGTGTCCCCTCCCTGGAACATCCTGTCCTTGTCCACCTTGTCTATTCCACGCAGTATTTTATATGTCGTTATCATGTCTCCCCTGACCCTCCTGTCCTCCAGTGTCGTCAGGCCGATTTCCGTTAATCTTTCTTCATAGGACATTCCCCTTAGCTCTGGAACTAACCTTGTTGCAAACCTTTGTACTTTCTCTAGTTTCTTGACGTGCTTTATCAAGTGCGGGTTCCAAACAGGTGCTGCATACTCCAGTATGGGCCTGACATACACGGTGTACAGTGTCTTGAATGATTCGTTACTAAGGTGTCGGAATGCTGTTCTCAGGTTTGCCAGGCGCCCATATGCTGCAGCAGTTATCTGATTGATGTGTGCTTCCGGAGACATGCTCGGTGTTATACTCACCCCAAGATCTTTCTCCTTGAGTGAGGTTTGCAGTCTTTGGCCACCTAGCCTATACTCTGTCTGTGGTCTTCTGTGCCCTTCCCCTATCTTCATGACTTTGCATTTGGCAGGATTAAATTCGAGAAGCCATTTGCTGGACCAGGTGTCCAGTCTGTCCAGGTCTCTTTGAAGTCCTGCCTGGTCCTCATCAGATTTAATTCTCCTCATTAACTTCACATCATCTGCAAACAGGGACACTTCTGAGTCTAACCCTTCCGTCATGTCGTTCACATATACCAAAAATAGCACTGGTCCTAGGACCGACCCCTGTGGGACCCCGCTCGTCACAGGTGCCCACTGTGATACATCATTACGTACCATGACTCGTTGTTGCCTCCCTGTCAGGTATTCTCTGATCCATTGCAGTGCCCTTCCTGTTATATGCGCCTGATGCTCTAGCTTCTGCACTAATCTCTTGTGAGGAACTGTGTCAAAGGCCTTCTTGCAGTGTGTGTGTGTGTGTGTGTGTGTGTGTGTGTGTGTGTGTGTGTGTGTGTGTGTGTGTGTGTGTGTGTGTGTGTGTGTGTGTGTGTGTGTGTGTGTGTGTGTGCGTGTGTGCACGTGTGTGTGTGTGTGTGTGTGTGTGTGTGTGTGTGTGTGTGTGTGTGTGTGTGTGTGTGTGTGTGTGTGTGTGTGTGTGTGTGTGTGTGTGTGTGTGTGCGCGTGTGTGCACTTGTGTGTGTGTATGTATACTCACCTAGTTGTGGTTGTGGGGGTCGAGTGGCAGCTCCTGGCCCCGCGTCTTCAACTGGCCGCTACCCGGTCACTCTTCCCGCTTCGTGAGCTTTATCATACCTCTTCTTAAAGCTATGTACGAATCCTGCATCCACTACATCACTACGCACGTTATTCCACTTCCTGACAACTCTGTGACTGAAGAAGTACTTCCTAACATTCCTGTGGTTCATCTGAGTCTTCGGCTTCCAACTGTGACCCCTTGTTGCTGTGTCCCATCTCTGGAACATCCTGTCTCTGTCCACCTTGTCTATACCTCTCAGTATTTAATATGTCGTTATCATATCCTCCCTAACTCTCTTGTCTTCCAGGTCGATTTCCTTTAACCTCTCCTCGTAGGACATACCCCTTAGCTTTGGGACTAGTCTTGTTGCAAACCTTAGCACTTTCTCTAGTTTCCTTATGTGCCTGGCTAGGTGAGGGTTCCAAGCTGGCGCTGCATATTCCAATATGACCCTAACGTATACAGTGTACAGGGTCCTGAATGTTCTTTATTTAGATGTCGGAATATGTTCTTAGGTTTGCCAGGCGCCCATATGCTGCAGCAGTTATTTGGTTGATGTGCTCCTCAGGAGATGTTCCCGGTGTTATGCACACACCAAGATCCTTTTCCTTGAGTGAGGTTTGTAGGCTCTGGCCCCCGAGACTGTACTCCGCCTGTGGTCTTCTTTGCTCTTCCCCAATCTTCATGATTTTGCACTTGGTGGGGTCGAACTCCAGGAGCCAGTTTCTGGACCAGGCCTGCAGTCTGTCCAGATCCCTCTGCCTGGTCTTCGTCCAACTGAATTCTTCTCATCAACTTCACATCTGTAAACAGGGACACTTCGGAGTCTATTCCTTCCCTCATGTCGTTCACAAATACCAGAAGCAGCGCCAGTCCTAGGACTGATCCCTGTGGCACCCTGCTCGTTACCGGCGCCCACTCTGACACCTCGCCACGTACCTTGACTAGCTGTTGTCTTCCTGAAAGGTATTCCCTGATCCACTGTAGTGTCTTCCCTGTTATCCTTGCCTGGTCCTCCAGCTTCTGCTCTAATCTCTTGTGTGGACCTGTGTCAAACGCCTTCTTACAGTCCAAGAAAATGCAGTCTACCCACCCCTCTCTCTCTCTTCTCTTACTCCCATCACCCTGTCATAGAACTCCAGTAGGTTTGTGATGCAGGATTTCCCATCCCTGAAACTGTGCTGGCTGTCATTGATAAGCTCCTTCCTTTCTAGGTGCTCCATCACTCTTCTCCTGATAATTTTCTCCATGACCTTGCATACTATACACGTCATTGACACTGGTCTGTAGTTCAATGCTTTGTGTCTGTCTCCTTTTTTAAAAATTGGGACTACATTTGCTGTCTTCCATACTTTCGCCGGTAGCCATCCTGTTTCGAGAGATGTGTTGAAGATAGTTGTTAGTGGTACACAAAGTGCCTCTGCTCCCTCTCTCAGGGCCCATGGAGAGATGTTATCCAGCCCTATCGTCTTTGAGGTGCCTAGCTCGTTTAACAGCCTCTTCATTTCTTCCTCAGTTGTATGTATTGTGTCCAACACTTGATGGTGTACCCCACCTCTCTGCCTTTCTGGAGGCCCTTCTGTCTCCTCTGTGAACACTTCTTTGAATCTCTTGTTGAGCTCCCCACATACTTTGCAGTCTTTTTTTTGTGATCTTCCCTCCTTCCTTCCTCAGCCTGATTGTCTGGCCCTTGACTGTTGCATTCCTCTTGATGTGGCTGTACAACAGTTTTGGGTCAGATTTGGCTTTCGCTGCTATGTCATTCTCATACTGCCTTTGGGCCTCCCGTTTTACCTGTGCATATTCATTTCTGGCTCTACGACTGGTCTCTTTATTCTCCTGGGTCCTTTGCCTTTACTTCTTCCATTCCCTAGCACACTTGGTTTTGGCCTCCCTGTACCTTTGGGTACAAGGATGAGCCCTGTACCATGGGCTCATCCTGGCTTTTTCATTATTCCTGTTACCCTTAGGTACAAACCTCTCCTCAGCTTCCTTGCATATTGTTGTCACATATTCCATCATCTCGTCTACTGACTTCCCTGCCAGTTCTCTGTCCCACTGAACCTCGTTGAGGAAGTTCTTCATGTTTGCCTAGTCCCCTTTCTTGTAGTTTGGGTTCATTAATCCAGCCCTTCCTGCTTTTTCCTCCACTTCTAACTATACTATGTATTCGAAGCTTAAAACTATATGAACACTGGCCCCCAGGGGTATTTCATGTGATGTTCTCAATATCTGCACTACTCAAGGTGAATACTAGGTCCAGTCTCGCTGGTTCATCCTCTCCTCTCTCTCTCTGGTAGTGTCCCTTACATGTTGGTACATGAGGTTTTCCAGTATCACCTCCATCATCTTAGCCCTCCACGTTTCTTGGCCCCCATGTGGATCCAAGTTCTCTCAATCGATTTCCACGTGGTTGAAGTCACCCATGATCAGTAGCTTTGCCCTGCTCGCATGAGCCCTTCTGGCCACTTCAGCTAGTGTGTCAACCATCGCTCTATTACTCTCAACATACACTTGCCTTGGCCTCCTGCCGTTCTGTGGTGGGTTTTACATCACAGCTATTACCACCTTGTGTGTGTGTGTGTGTGTGTGTGTGTGTGTGTGTGTGTGTGTGTATTATTATGAGTGTGACTGTGAGCATGAGTGTGTGTGCATGTGGTGGAGAGAGAGAGAGAGAGAGAGAGAGAGAGAGAGAGAGAGAGAGAGAGAGAGAGAGAGAGAGAGAGAGAGAGAGAGAGAGAGAGAGAGAGAGACAGAGAGAGAGAGAGAGAGAGAGAGAGAGAGAGAGAGAGAGAGAGAGAGAGAGAGGAGAGAGAGAGAGAGAGAGAGAGAGAGAGAGAGAGAGAGAGAGAGAGAGAGAGAGAGAGAGAGAGAGAGAGAGAGAGAGAGAGAGAGAGAGAGAAAGAGAGAGAGAGTATATATATGTGTGTGTTTGTGAGTACTCACCTAATTGTACTCACCTAATTGTGGTGGCAAGGGTCGATTTACATCTCCTGGCACTGGTTGCTACTAAGTCCTCTCTCTCCTTGCTCTTTGAGCTTTATCACACTTCTTCTTAAAGCTATGTGTGGATCCTGCCTCCATTACATCCCTCTCCACTTCCTGACAACTCTATGTCTGAAGAAATACCTCCTAACATCCCTGTGTCTCATCTGATTTTTCATTTTCCAGTTGTGATCCCTTGTCGTTGTGTCACATCTCTGTCAGCATCCACCCTGTCAATTCCTCACAGTATTTTATAACATGGAGAGGATTCTGGAGGATGGCTGAGTTAGGAAGCCTTATTTGAACCTCCAGAACTGTGTACAGGGAATCATTATCTGAGACAGAGGACAGAGTCATGACTGGGATCTGAGGTGACTCAAAGAATTTTTTAATTTGATTAATGTGGTAGACTTTACCCAAGCTGGGTTTATCAAGAGGTGCTACCACGTTGTTTAGGTCAGGATTCTTTTTGACCATTTGAACCTCGCTTTTAAGGTATGACCAGGCACAGGTTCTTGGACTAACACCTTGTCTCAGGGTTTCAAGGAGCGAAATTTAGAAGTTCTGTCCTACCTCTGTTTCATATTGTTTCGAGCTGATGTTAGGTTGGCCTCAGCCAGCTGACGTGCCACGTGCAGTCTTGATTTAGGATCGTAGGACGTCTTGCAGGCGTCTTCTCCCAACCATCCTCCCTCAAGCACGTATAGTGAACCTCTCATTTTATGCCCAAAAATCAGCTCTAAAGGACTGTACCCAGTTGATTCCTGCACAATATCTCGCATTACAAACAACAACAGAGGAAGTGATTTGTCCCAGTCTGTAGGAAAATGCATGCAATACATATGCATAATAGTTGTTAAGGTTTGGTGAAACCTCTCCAAGGCGCCTTGAGAATGAGGATCACTCCCAAGGCGATGTCTTAGCCGATCGCTTAGCCAACATCATACCCACCAGCGTCACATAGTTACGTTATGTGGGCGACGTTGGTATAATAACTTCCAAACGTCTGACTGTACAAGACCTACAGAGAAGACTCAACACAGGTGAACCGCCTATCCAGTTCACAGTTGAAGAAGAGTCCAGTGGCAGGTTACCATTTCTTCACGTTCGATTTCATAAATTCAAAGTTTACAGGAAGTATACAAGCAAAAACGATCTCACACACTTCTACTCCAACCAGGATGTTAAGAACAAACGAGGCATCATCAGTGGGTTTTCCTAAGAGCACATCGATTCCGCAGCAGTGTTTCTTGACGAGGAGTGTACATACACTAGATCTTCAATGAGCTACAATTTCCTTCTCTTTTCATCAGGAACTATAATAAAAGAGACCTCTAAATCATCGATTCGTCATACTAACCACTGTAAACAAAGTCATAATCCTTCCCAACACCCAAGTTGCCATGAACGTCTCCAATGCACTTGCACAAGCCAACACTAGAGTCGCCATCGTAACCAATACATCCATCAGAGACCTGACCATGTAGGTGTTTACACAATCCCTTGTGGAGGCCGTGACAAGGTAAACGTCGGTGAAACAGCACGTACCCTACAAACACGACTCAACGAACACATCATTGCATGCAGAAACGACAATTAGAAGAACGCACGTGTGCAGCACGTAAACTCCTCCAGTCATCTAGCGAGATTCAGTGACGCCGCCTAGTGATCAAAGAAGCAAACTTCCCCAAGCGTAAATGCCTTGACTCATCTTTATCGCCATTTCAGACAATATTAAACAAAATAGAGGTAGCTTCGTCATTTCGGACGTATTAACCAGAGTTCTACTCAAAACCATAAACCCAGCCATCACAAAGCGTCCTAGAGTTACCTCCACTTATACTAATACTTCTGTAACTACTACTAATACCATGTACCACATGGGTCAGAAGGCCTACTCTTTCACCTCACGTGGTATTTATATGTACACTCTGTGTACTTGTATTGTTTGTAACGGCTTGACAAAGCTCTTGGATTACATTAGATTTTGCCGCCGAAGCTGCTAGTTTATTGTACATCCCATATCTATCCTGTGGAGGGTAGAACATTGCATATGGATTCACAAAATGTATAGGAACTAGGCCTCAAAAGGGCTTACAGGAGTACATCAGGATTTATTTCTACAGCTCACTTATCAGTTACAAGCAAATTTATAAGATATTAATAAGATATCTTGACATATCACATAAGTTATTATACTGTCTATCACTATATTCCTCGATAAGTGGACAATTAAGACCTTAGTGTTCAAGACAGTGATCATAGGGTTCGTCACATACTTTGTATTTGGTTTAATGATCATCTGTGTGTCTGCCAAACTGCCAGAAGTACTTGTAACCAAGGCTCATCCTGGCCACTACAACATCAGTCAGTCTGTTCACATTGCAAGTTGCTTCATAAATGTATTTATCTTCGTTCATGATATCATAGTGAGTTATAGATCTATTCAAGAATCTTACCGCATTCTTATAACATTCATTTTTATTATATACTTCTCTCCTAATATTATTCCTAATGCTAGACACAGACACCCTAAAAATATTCTACATTTTCCTGACTTATCAACTTTATCATGAAGGAGTAATTCAGCCTGTGATGGAATTTATAGCAATTGTACATTAATTCATTTTCTCTGGTTTTCTAGTCATAATATTTAGCTTCTCCAATGAGCAAGTTGTTAGAATTATTATGTGAGTCAAGAGCGTTCAGAGATGACATAGAATTAATAATAATCATTGAGTCAAGCTCAGTGTCAGAAGCTAACTTTAATACCAATAAGATAAGTAATTCAGGCTGCAGTGTAGACAGACGCTCAGTTGTTATTTCTTATGCATAACTCAACATAGTTGCTACAGTTGTTAACTAGTGTGGCAGCAACAAGAGCAGATGCAGCCCTGCCAGCAGACTTCTGCTTAGATCCATCAATAACTTGTGATAAATTATTAGTAACAATTAAGCGAGAATTTTTTTTTTTTTTGGGGGGGCATTTGGCGTGGCAAGTGATTTAGTGAAGTGATTACTGGTGATGGACCTCTTGGGAGAGAGAGATACTCAGTGCTCAGTGTACGTACCTCGTGTACCCTCTGCCCCACGGTGTACCTCGTGTACTCTCTGCCCCACGGTGTACCTCGTGTACTCTCGGCCCCACGGTGTACCTCGTGTGCTCTCTGCCCCACGGTGTACCTCGTGTGCTCTCTGCCCCACGGTGTACCTCGTGTACCCTCTGGCCCACGGTGTACCTCGTGTACTCTCTGCCCCACGGTATACCTCGTGTGCTCTCTGCCCCACGGTGTACCTCGTGTACCCTCTGCCCCACGGTGTACCTCGTGTACTCTCTGCCCCACGGTGTACCTCGTGTACTCTCGGCCCCACGGTGTACCTCGTGTACTCTCTGCCCCACGGTGTACCTCGTGTGCTCTCTGCCCCACGGTGTACCTCGTGTACCCTCTGGCCCACGGTGTACCTCGTGTACTCTCTGCCCCACGGTGTACCTCGTGTACTCTCTGCCCCACGGTGTACCTCGTGTGCTCTCTGCCCCACGGTGTACCTCGTGTACTCTCTGCCCCACGGTGTACCTCGTGTACTCTCTGCCCCACGGTGTACCTCGTGTACTCTCTGGCCCACGGTGTACCTCGTGTACTCTCTGGCCCACGGTGTACCTCGTGTACTCTCTGGCCCACGGTGTACCTCGTGTACCCTCTGGCCCACGGTGTACCTCGTGTACCCTCTGGCCCACGGTGTACCTCGTGTACTCTCTGCCCCACGGTGTACCTCGTGTACTCTCTGCCTCACGGTGTACCTCGTGTACTCTCTGCCCCACGGTGTACCTCGTGTACTCTCTGCCCCACGGTGTACCTCGTGTACTCTCTGGCCCACGGTGCACCTCGTGTACTCTCTGCTCCACGGTGCACCTCGTGTACCCTCTGGCCCACGGTGTACCTCGTGTACTCTCTGCCCCACGGTGTACCTCGTGTACTCTCTGCCCCACGGTGTACCTCGTGTACTCTCTGCCCCACGGTGTACCTCGTGTGCTCTCTGCCCCACGGTGTACCTCGTGTACTCTCTGGCCCACGGTGTACCTCGTGTACCCTCTGGCCCACGGTGTACCTCGTGTACTCTCTGCTCCACGGTGCACCTCGTGTACTCTCTGCCCCACGGTGTACCTCGTGTACTCTCTGCCCCACGGTGTACCTCATGCACTCTCTGCCCCACGGTGTATCTCGTGTACTCTCTGGCCCACGGTGTACCTCGTGTACTCTCTGGCCCACGGTGTACCTCGTGTACTCTCTGCCTCACGATGTACCTCGTGTACTCTCTGCCCCACGGTGTACCTCATGCACTCTCTGGCCTACGGTGTACCTCGTGTACTCTGGCCCACGGTGTACCTCGTGTACTCTGGCCCACGGTGTACCTCGTGTACTCTGGCCCACGGTGTACCTCGTGTACTCTGGCCCACGGTGTACCTCGTGTACTCTGGCCCACGGTGTACCTCGTGTACTCTGGCCCACGGTGTACCTCGTGTACTCTGGCCCACGGTGTACCTCGTGTACTCTGGCCCACGGTGTACCTCATGTACTCTGGCCCACGGTGTACCTCGTGTACTCTGGCCCACGGTGTACCTCATGTACTCTGGCCCACGGTGTACCTCGTGTACTCTGGCCCACGGTGTACCTCGTGTACTCTGGCCCACGGTGTACCTCGTGTACTCTGGCCCACGGTGTACCTCGTGTACTCTGGCCCACGGTGTACCTCATGTACTCTGGCCCACGGTGTACCTCGTGTACTCTGGCCCACGGTGTACCTCGTGTACTCTGGCCCACGGTGTACCTCGTGTACTCTGCCCCACGGTGTACCTCATGCACTCTCTGGCCTACGGTGTACCTCGTGTACTCTGGCCCACGGTGTACCTCGTGTACTCTGGCCCACGGTGTACCTCGTGTACTCTGGCCTACGGTGTACCTCGTGTACTCTGGCCCACGGTGTACCTCGTGTACTCTGGCCCACGGTGTACCTCATGTACTCTGGCCCACGGTGTACCTCGTGTACTCTGGCCCACGGTGTACCTCGTGTACTCTGGCCCACGGTGTACCTCGTGTACTCTGGCCCACGGTGTACCTCGTGTACTCTGGCCCACGGTGTACCTCGTGTACTCTGGCCCACGGTGTACCTCATGTACTCTGGCCCACGGTGTACCTCGTGTACTCTGGCCCACGGTGTACCTCGTGTACTCTGGCCCACGGTGTACCTCGTGTACTCTGGCCCACGGTGTACCTCGTGTACTCTGGCCCACGGTGTACCTCGTGTACTCTGGCCCACGGTGTACCTCATGTACTCTGGCCCACGGTGTACCTCGTGTACTCTGGCCCACGGTGTACCTCGTGTACTCTGGCCCACGGTGTACCTCGTGTACTCTGGCCCACGGTGTACCTCGTGTACTCTGGCCCACGGTGTACCTCGTGTACTCTGGCCCACGGTGTACCTCGTGTACTCTGGCCCACGGTGTACCTCGTGTACTCTGGCCCACGGTGTACCTCGTGTACTCTGGCCCACGGTGTACCTCGTGTACTCTGGCCCACGGTGTACCTCATGTACTCTGGCCCACGGTGTACCTCGTGTACTCTGGCCCACGGTGTACCTCGTGTACTCTGGCCCACGGTGTACCTCGTGTACTCTGGCCCACGGTGTACCTCGTGTACTCTGGCCCACGGTGTACCTCGTGTACTCTGGCCCACGGTGTACCCACAGCACTGGGGATAATGTGCTCATATGATGAGACACTTTTCACTCGCCACACGCAGTGATATGCCAACCTAATTTTGGCTCCTACACTTGTCACGCTGTCTGCTAGCCTCTGTACTCACCTAACTCCAGTTGTAGGAATCGAGTCTCAGCTCCTGGTCCCGCCTTTCTTCTGCCCGCTTCTGGGTTCACATTCTCCTAGCGGCTTGAGCCTTATCATACCTATTCTTAAAACTGTGTATGGATCCCGCCTCTACCACTTGTCTGTCTATGTCGTTCCATTTCCTGACCACTCTAAGGCTAAAGAAGTATTCCCTAACAATCCTGTGACACATCTGTGTTTTAAATTTTCATTTCTGACCTCGTGTACCTGAGATCTATCTCTCAAACTGACTCGCTCAGTAGTAGTAGTAGTAGTAGTAGTAGTAGTAGTAGTAGTAGTAGTAGTAGTAGTAGTAGTAGTAGTAGTAGTTGTTGTTGTTGTTGTTGTAGCAGTAGTTCTACTGGTCAATATTGGGAAGTAGTAATAGTACTAGTAGTAGCAGTAGAAGAAATAGCGGAGGTAATGAGTAGGAAGATGAGAAAAGAGGAGCACTACAGGAGAGCTAGAGACCCACGAGGGCCAGCAGCTAGAGACCCAGGAGGGTCAGCAGCTAGAGACCCACGAGGGCCAGCAGCTAGAGACCCACGAGGGCCAGCAGCTAGAGACCCACGAGGGCCAGCAGCTAGAGACCCACGAGGGCCAGCAGCTAGAGACCCACGAGGGCCAGCAGCTAGAGACCCACGAGAGCCAGCAGCTAGAGACCCACGAGGGCCAGCAGCTAGAGACCCACGAGGGCCAGCAGCTAGAGACCCACGAGGGCCAGCAGCTAGAGACCCACGAGGGCCAGCAGCTAGAGACCCACGAGAGCCAGCAGCTAGAGACCCACGAGGGCCAGCAGCTAGAGACCCACGAGGGCCAGCAGCTAGAGACCCACGAGGGCCAGCAGCTAGAGACCCACGAGGGCCAGCAGCTAGAGACCCACGAGGGTCAGCAGCTAGACACCCACGAGGGCCAGCAGCTAGAGACCCACGAGGGTCAGCAGCTAGAGACCCACGAGGGCCAGCAGCTAGAGACCCACGAGGGTCAGCAGCTAGAGACTCACGAGGGCCAGCAGCTAGAGACCCACGAGGGTCAGCAGCTAGAGACTCACGAGGGCCAGCAGCTAGAGACCCACGAGGGCCAGCAGCTAGAGACCCACGAGGGCCAGCAGCTAGAGACCCACGAGGGCCAGCAGCTAGAGACCCACGAGAGCCAGCAGCTAGAGACCCACGAGGGCCAGCAGCTAGAGACCCACGAGGGCCAGCAGCTAGAGACCCACGAGAGCCAGCAGCTAGAGACCCACGAGGGCCAGCAGCTAGAGACCCACGAGGGTCAGCAGCTAAAGACCCACGAGGGTCAGCAGCTAGAGACCCACGAGGGCCAGCAGCTAGAGACCCACGAGGGTCAGCAGCTAGAGACCCACGAGGGCCAGCGGCTAGAAACCCACAAGGGTCGACAGCTCTCCCAGTGGGACAAATGCAGGACAACACACCCGGGTAGAAGACAGGAAAGCCAATGAAAATATAAGAAAGGTGAGGAGGTATGGAAAGAAGATAAAAATAAAGTCAAGACACAAGTGTTCGGAAGTTTGTAACACTGGACGACATAGTGGGAAAGGAAGGCATCTACGGGGACACAGTCATGACGAACATTCATATTAGGAAAGTAAAGAATGCTTCAAGAGACGTCGTCTTGTTGAAGCCTCTCTTATACACAGCCTCTACCGCCCCAGACGTCATCTTGTTGAAGCATCTCTTATACACAGCCTCTCCCTCCCCTCCCCCCCCCCGCCTCCCTCTCCAATATGTACCGGCTCCCTTCTCTTCACACTTCTCTGTCTCACCAGTTAAGGTCTAAATCGACCGAAACGTCGGCAGAAGTTTCTGTCTGATATGTGCAGGTTATTTGTATATTGTTCAAGTTACGGTATTGACAGTTTTTATTCTTTTAATGTTTTCTTTCATAAGTTTAATGATAAGAGACTTTGATGTTTTTGAGAACATTGTCAGCAACATTGTCAGCAACATTGTCAGCAACATTGTCAGCAACATTGTCAGCAACATTGTCAGCAACATTGTCAGCAACATTGTCAGCAACATTGTCAGCAACATTGTCAGCAACATTGTCAGCAACATTGTCAGCAACATTGTCAGCAACATTGTCAGCAACATTGTCAGCAACATTGTCAGCAACATTGTCAGCAACATTGTCAGCAACATTGTCAGCAACATTGTCAGCAACATTGCCAGCAACATTGCCATCAACATTACCATCAACATGGCCAGCAACATTGTCAGCAACATTGTCAGCAACATTGTCAGCAACATTGCCAGCAACATTGTCAGCAACATTGTCAGCAACATTGTCAGTAACATTGTCAGCAACATTGTCAGCAACATTGCCAGCAACATTGCCATCAACATTGCCAGCAACATTGTCAGCAACATTGTCAGCAACATTGTCAGCAACATTGTCAGCAACATTGCCATCAACATTGCCATCAACATTGTCAGCAACATTGTCAGCAACATTGTCAGCAACATTGTCAGCAACATTGTCAGCAACATTGTCAGCAACATTGTCAGCAACATTGCCATCAACATTGTCAGCAACATTGTCAGCAACATTGTCAGCAACATTGCCATCAACATTGTCAGCAACATTGTCAGCAACATTGCCAGCAACATTGTCAGCAACATTGCCAGCAACATTGTCAGCAACATTGCCAGCAACATTGTCAGCAACATTGCCAGCAACATTGTCAGCAACATTGTCAGCAACATTGTCAGCAACATTGTCAGCAACATTGCCAGCAACATTGTCAGCAACATTGCCAGCAACATTGTCAGCAACATTGTCAGCAACATTGTCAGCAACATTGCCAACAACATTGTCAGCAACATTCTCAGCTCTGGTGGCCTGGTGGCTAACGCTCTCGCGTCACACAGCGAGGGTCTGGGTTAGATTCCCAGCCAGAGTAGTAACATTGGGCGTGTTTCTTCACACCTCTTGTCTATGTTCATCCATCAGTAAAATGAGTACCTGGGTGTTAGTCGACTGGTGTGGGTCGCATCCTGCGACACTGACCTAATTTGCCCCAAATGCTCAACATAACAAGCGGCTTTCTATATAGTAGTATGTCATTGATGTCAGCTAGGACTGTATACCTTGTACATGTACTTGTAGTAATGAAGATATTATTATTATTATTATTATTATTATTATTATTATTATTATTATTATTATTATTATTATTATTATTATTATTATTATTATTATTATTATTATTATTTACATGCGTGGGTGACCTATGTACTAACATACACAAGGTTCAGTAATGGTCACCAGGTCACTGTAGTAACACACACAAGGTTCAGTAATGGTCACCAGGTCACTGTAGTAACACACACAAGGTTCAGTAATGGTCACCAGGTCACTGTAGAAATATACACAAGGTTCAGTAATGGTCACCAGGTCACTGTAGAAATATACACAAGGTTCAGTAATGGTCACCAGGTCACTGTAGAAATATACACAAGGTTCAGTAATGGTCACCAGGTCACTGAAGTAACATAAACAAGTTTCAGTAAGGGTCACCAGGTCACTGTAGTAACACACACAAGGCTCACTAATGGTCACCAGGTCACTGTAGTAACATACACAAGGTTCAGTAATGGTCACCAGGTCACTGTAGTAACATACACAAGGTTCAGTAATGGTCACCAGGTCACTGTAGTAACACACACAAGGCTCACTAATGGTCACCAGGTCACTGTAGTAACATACACAAGGTTCAGTAATGGTCACCAGGTCACTGAAGTTACACACACAAGTTTCAGTAAGGGTCACCAGGTCACTGTAGTAACATTCACAAGGTTCAGTAAGGGTCACCAGGTCACTGTAGTAACATACACAAGGTTCAATAAGGGTCACTAAGTCACTGTAGTAACATACACAAGGTTCAGTAAGGGTCACCAGGTCACTGTAGTAACATACACAAGGTTCAGTAATGGTCACCAGGTCACTGTAGTAACATACACAAGGTTCAGTAATGGTCACCAGGTCACTGTAGTAACATACACAAGGTTCAGTAAGGATCACCAAGTCACTGTAGTAACACACACAAGGTTCAGTAATGGTCACCAGGTCACTGTAGAAACATACACAAGGTTCAGTAAGGGTCACCAGGTCACTGTAATAGGATACGCAAGGTTAAGTAAGGGTTACCAGGTCACTGTAATAGCATACGCAAGGTTAAGTAAGGGTTACCAGGTCACTGTAATAGCATACGCAAGGTTAAGTAAGGGTTACCAGGTCACTGTAATAGCATACGCAAGGTTAAGTAAGGGTCACCAGTTCACTGTAGTAACATACGCAAGGTTAAGTAAGGGTCACCAGGTCACTGTAGTAATATACGCAAGGTTCAGTAAGGGTCACCAGGTCACTGTAATAGCATACGCAAGGTTAAGTAAGGGTTACCAGGTCACGGTAGTAACATACACATGGTTCAGTAATGGTCACCAGGTCACTGTACTAACATACACAAGGTTCAGTAATGGTCACCAGGTCACTGTAGTAACATACGCAAGGTTAAGTAAGGGTCACCAGGTCACTGTAGTAATATACGCAACGTTCAGTAAGGGTCACCAGGTCACTGTAGTAACATACACAAGGTTCAGTAAGGGTCACCAGGTCACTGTAGTAACATACACATGGTTCAGTAATGGTCACCAGGTCACTGTACTAACATACACAAGGTTCAGTAATGGTCACCAGGTCACTGTAGTAACATACACAAGGTTCAGTAATGGTCACCAAGTCACTGTAGTAACATACACAAAGTTCAGTAAAGATCACCAGGTCACTGTAGTAACATACACATGGTTCAGTAATGCTCACCAGGTCACTGTAGTAACATACACAAAGTTCAGTAAAGATCACCAGGTCACTGTAGTAACATACACATGGTTCAGTAATGGTCACCAGGTCACTGTGCTAGCATACACAAGGTTCAGTAATTGTCACCAAGTCACTGTAGTAATATACACAAGGTTCAGTAAGGGTCACCAGGTCACTGTAGTAATATACACAAGGTTCAGTAAGGGTCACCAGGTCACTGTAGTAACATACACAAAGTTCAGTAAGGGTCACCAGGTCACTGTAGTAACATACATAAGGTTCAGTAATGGTCACCAGGTCACTATAGTAACATACATAAGGTTCAGTAAGGGTCACCACGACACTGTAGTAACATTCACAAGGTTCAGTAAGGGTCACCAGGTCACTGTACCAACATACACAAAGTTCAGTAAGGGTCACCAGGTCACTACGGTAACATACACAAGGTTCAGTAAGGGTCACTAGGTCACTGAAGTAACACACACAAGGTTCAGTAATGGTCACCAGGTCACTGTAGTAACATACACAAGGTTCAGTAAGGGTCACCAGGTCACTGTAGTAACATACACAAGGTTCAGTAATGGTCACCAGGTCACTGTACTAACATACACAAGGTTCAGTAATGGTCACCAGGTCACTGTAGTTACATATACATGTTTCAGTAATGGTCACCAAGTCACTGTAGTAACATACACAAAGTTCAGTAAGAGTCACCAGGTCACTGTAATAACATACACAAGGTTCAGTAATTGTCACCAGGTCACTGTAGTAACATACATAAGGTTCAGTAATTGTCACCAGGTCACTGTAGTAACATACATAAGGTTCAGTAATTGTCACCAGGTCACTGTAGTAATATACACAAAGTTCAGTATGGGTCACCAGGTCACTGTAGAAACATACACAAGGTTCAGTAATGGTCACCAGGTCACTGTAGTAACATACACAAGGTTCAGTAATGATCACCAGGTCACTGTAGTAACACACACAAAGTTCAGTAAGGGTCACCAGGTCACTGTAATAACATACACAAGCTTCAGTAATGGTCACCAGGTCACTGTAGTTACATATACATGTTTCAGTAATGGTCACCAAGTCACTGTAGTAACATACACAAAGTTCAGTAATGGTCACCAGGTCACTGTAGTTACATACACATGTTTCAGTAATTGTCACCAGGTCACTGTAGTAACATACACAAAGTTCAGTAAAGGTCACCAGGTCACTGTTCTAACATACTCAATGTTCAGTAATGGCCACCAGGTCACTGTACCAACATTCACAAGGTTCAGTAGTGGTCACCAGGTCACTACGGTAACATACACAAGGTTCAGTAAGGGTCACTAGGTCACTGAAGTAACACACACAAGGTTCAGTAATGGTCACCAGGTCACTGTAGTAACATACACAAGGTTCAGTAATGGTCACCAGGTCACTGTAGTAACATACACAAGGTTCAGTAATGGTCACCAGGTCACTGTAGTAACATACACAAGGTTCAGTAATGGTCACCAGGTCACTGTAGTAACATACACAAGGTTCAGTAAGGGTCACCAGGTCACTGTAGTAACATACACAAGTTTCAGGTAGTAACATACACAAAGTTCAGTAAGAGTCACCAGGTCACTGTAATAACATACACAAGGTTCAGTAATTGTCACCAGGTCACTGTAATTCAGTAAGGATCACCAGGTCACTGGTCACCAGGTCACTGTAGTAACATACACAAGGTTCAGTAATGGTCACCAGGTCACTGTACTAACATACACAAGGTTCAGTAATGGTCACCAGGTCTCTGTACTAACATACACAAGGTTCAGTAATGGTCACCAGGTCACTGTAGTTACATACACATGTTTCAATATTGGTCACCAAGTCACTGTAGTAACATACACAAAGTTCAGTATGGGTCACCAGGTCACTGTACTAACGTACATAAGGTTCAGTAATGGTCACCAGGTCACTGTAGTAACATACACAAGGTTCAGTAATGGTCACCAGGTCTCTGTAGTAACATACACAAGGTTCAGTAAAGGTCACCAGGTCACTGTATTAACATACACAAGGTTCAGTAATGGCCACCAGGTCACTGTACCAACATACACAACGTTCGGTAAGGGTCACCAGGTCACTACGGTAACATACACAAGGTTCAGTAAGGGTCACTAGGTCACTGAAGTAACACACACAAGGTTAAGTAATGGTCACCAGGTCACTGTAGTAACATACACAAGGTTCAGTAAAGATCACCAGGTCACTGTGGTAACATACACAAGGTTCAGTAAAGGTCACCAGGTCACTGTATTAATATACACACGGTTCAGTAATGGCCACTAGGTCACTGTACCAACATACACAACGTTCGGTAATGGTCACCAGGTCACTACGGTAACATACACAAGGTTCAGTAAGGGTCACTAGGTCGCTGTAGTAACACACACAAGGTTAAGTAATGGTCATCAGGTCACTGTAGTAACATACACAAGGTTCAGTAAGGGTCACTAGGTCACTGAAGTAACACACACAAGGTTAAGTAATGGTCATCAGGTCACTGTAGTAACATACACAAGGTTCAGTAAGGGTCACCAAGTCACTGTAGAAATATGCACAAGGTTCAGTAATGGTCACCTGGTCACTGTTGTAACATACACAAGGTTCAGTAAAGGTCACCAGGTCACTTTAGCAACATACACAAGGTTCAGTAAAGGTTACCAGGTCACTGTAGTAACATACACAAGGTTCAGTAAGGGTCACCAGGTCACTATAGTAACATACACCAGATTCAGTAAGGGTCACCAGGTGACTGTAGTAACATACACAAGGTTCAGTAAGGGTCACCAGGTCGCTGTAGTAACATACACAAGGTTCAGTAATGGTCTCCAGGTCACTCTAGTAACATACACAAGGTTCAGTAAGGGTCACCAGGTCACTGTAGTAACATACACAAGATTCAGTAATGGTCTCCAGGTCACTCTAGTAACATACGCAAGGTTAAGTAAGGGTCACCAGGTCACTGCAGTAACATACGCAAGGTTCAGTAAGGGTCACCAGGTCACCGCAGTAACATACACAAGGTTCAGTAAGGGTCACCAGGTCACTGTAGTAACATACACAAGGTTCAGTAATGGTCACCAGGTCACTGTAGTAACATACACAAGGTTCAGCAAGGGTCACCAAGTCACTGTAGAAATATGCACAAGGTTCAGTAACGGTCACCAGGTCACTGTAGTAACATACACAAGGTTCAGTAAGGGTCACCAGGTCACTGTAGTAACTTACACAAGGTTCAGTAATTGTCACCAGGTCACTGTAGTAACATACACAAGGTTCAGTAAGGGTCACCAGGTCACTGTAGTAACATACACAAGGTTCAGTAAGGGTCACCAGGTCACTGTAGTAACATATAAAAGGTTCAGTAAGGGTCACCAAGTCACTGTAGTAACATACGCAAGGTTAAGTAAGGGTCACCAGGTCACTGTAGTAACATACGCAAGGTTCAGTAAGGGTCACCAGGTCACTGTAGTAACATACGCAAGGTTCAGTAAGGGTCACCAGGTCACTGTAGTAACATACGCAAGGTTCAGTAAGGTTCACCAGGTCACTGTAGTAACATACACAAGGTTCAGTACAGGTCACCAGGTCACTGTACTAACATACACAAGGTTCAGTAATGGTCACCAGGTCACTGTACCAACATACACAAGGTTCAGTAGTGGTCACCAGGTCACTACGGTAACTTTCACAAGGTTTAGTAAGGGTCACCAGGTCACTGTAGTAACACAGACAAGGTCCAGTAAGGTTCACCAGGTCACTGTAGTAACATACACAAGGTTCAGTACAGGTCACCAGGTCACTGTACTAACATACACAAGGTTCAGTAATGGTCACCAGGTCACTGTACCAACATACACAAGGTTCAGTAGTGGTCACCAGGTCACTACGGTAACTTTCACAAGGTTTAGTAAGGGTCACCAGGTCACTGTAGTAACACAGACAAGGTTCAGTAATGGTCACCAAGTCACTGTAGTAACATACGCAAGGTTCAGTAAGGGTCACCAGGTCACTGTAGTAACATACACAAGGTTCAGTAAGGGTCACCAGGTCACTGTAGTAACATACACAAGGTTCAGTAAGGTTCACCAGGTCACTGTAGTAACATACAAAAGGTTCAGTAAGGTTCACCAGGTCACTGTAGTAACATACACAAGGTTCAGTAAGGGTCACCAGGTCACTATAGTAACTTACACAAGGTTCAGTAATTGTCACCAGGTCACTGTAGTAACATACACAAGGTTCAGTAAGGGTCACCAGGTCACTGTAGTAACATACACAAGGTTCAGTAAGGTTCACCAGGTCACTGTAGTAACATACAAAAGGTTCAGTAATGGTCACCAAGTCACTGTAGTAACATACGCAAGGTTCAGTAAGGGTCACCATGTCACTGTAGTAACATACACAAGGTTCAGTAAGGGTCACCAGGTCACTGTAGTAACATACACAAGGTTCAGTAAGGTTCACCAGGTCACTGTAGTAACATACACAAGGTTCAGTACAGGTCACCAGGTCACTGTACTAACATACACAAGGTTCAGTAATGGTCACCAGGTCACTGTACCAACATACACAAGGTTCAGTAGTGGTCACCAGGTCACTACGGTAACTTTCACAAGGTTTAGTAAGGGTCACCAGGTCACTGTAGTAACACAGACAAGGTCCAGTAATGGTCACCAGGTCACTGTACCAACATACACAAGGTTCAGTAGTGGTCACCAGGTCACTACGGTAACATACACAAGGTTCAGTAAGGGTCACTAGGTCACTGAAGTAACACACACAAGGTTCAGTAATGGTCATCAGGTCACTGTAGTAAGACATACAAAGTTCAGTAATGGTCACCAGGTCACTGTAGTAACTTACACAACGTTCAGTAAGGGTCACCAGGTCACTGTAGTAACATACAAAAGGTTCAGTAAGGGTCACCAGGTCACTGTAGTAACCTACACAAGGTTCAGTAATGGCCACCAGGTCACTGCAGTAACATACACAAGGTTCAGTAATGGCCACCAGGTCACTGTAGTAACATACACAAGGTTCAGTAAAGGTCACCAGGTCACTGTAGTAACATACACAAGGTTCACTAATGGTCACCAGGTCACTGTAGTCACATACACAAGGTTCAGTAGTGGTCACCAGGTCACTACGGTAACTTTCACAAGGTTTAGTAAGGGTCACCAGGTCACTGTAGTAACACAGACAAGGTCCAGTAATGGTCACCAGGTCACTGTAGTAACATACGCAAGGTTAAGTGTCACCAGCTCACTGTAATAATAAACGCAAGCTTCAGTAAGGGTCACCAGGTCACTGTAATAACTTACAAAAGGTTCAGTAAGGGTTACCAGGTCACTGTAGTAACATACACAAGATTCAGTAAGGGTCACCAGGTCACTGTAGTAACATACACAAGGTTCAGTAATGGTCACCAGGTCACTGTACTAACATACACAAGGTTCAGTAATGGTCACCAGGTCACTGTTGTAACATACCCAAGGTTCAGTAATGGTCACCTGGTCATTCTAGTAACTTACGCAAGGTTAAGTAATGGCCACCAGGTCACTGTAGTAATATACACAAGGTTCTGTAATGGTCACCAGGTCATTGTAGTAATATACACAAGGTTCAGTAATGGTCACCAGGTCACTGTACAAACATACACAAGTTTCAGTAATGGTCACCAGGTCACTGTAGTAACATACGCAAGGTTCAGTAAGGGTCACCAGGTCACTGTAGTAATATACACAAGGTTCAATAAAGGTCACCAGGTCACTGTAGTAACATACACAAGGTTCAGTAATGGTCACCAGGTCACTGTAATCACATACACAAGGTTCAGTAAGGGTCACCAGGTCACTATAGTAACATATACAAGGTTCAGTAGTGGTCACCAGGTCACTACGGTAACATGCACAAGGTTTAGTAAGGGTCACCAGGTCACTGTAGTAACATAGACAAGGTCCAGTAATGGTCACCAGGTCACTGTAGTAACATACGCAAGGTTCAGTAAGGGTCACCAGGTCACTGAAGTAACATACACAAGGTTCAGTAATGGTCACCAGGTCACTGTAGTAACATACACAAGGTTCAGTAAGGGTCACCAGGTCACGGTAGTAACATACAAGGTTCAGTAATGGTCACCAGGTCACTGTTGTAATATAAACAAATTTCAGTAATGGTCACCAGGTCACTGTAGTAACATACACAAGATTCAGTAAGGGTCACCAGGTCACTGTAGTAACATACACAAGGTTCAGTAATGGTCACCAGGTCACTGTACTAACATACACAAGGTTCAGTAATGGTCACCAGGTCACTGTACTAACATACACAAGGTTCAGTAATGGTCACCAGGTCACTGTACTAACATACACAAGGTTCAGTAATGGTCACCAGGTCACTGTAGTAACATACACAAGGTTCAGTAATGGTCACCAGGTCACTGTATTAACACACACAAGTTTCAGTAAGGGTCACCAGGTCGCTGTAGTAACATACAGAAGTTTCAGTAAGGGTCACCAGGTCACTCTAGTAACATACAGAAGGTTCAGTAAGGGTCATCAGGTCACTGTAGTAACATATATAAGGTTCAGTAAGGGCTACCAGGTCTGTGTAGTAACACACTAGGTTCTGTAAGGGTCACCAGGTCGCTGTAGTAACGCACACAAGGTGCATGAAGGGTCACCAGGTTACTGCTGTAGTAACACACAAAGTTCAGAAATTGTCACCAGGTCACGGGGTCACCAGGTCACGTGGTCACCAGGTCACGGTCACTGACAAGCATTCTTCACTAAGCTCACTCGTAGTCTCTTAATCTTCGCTGTAGTTTGTATCATCACTCCATCCTTCACGTGTTTACCTGTCTCAGTTGCTGGCCTGTTGACTGTCAGTGTTGATAGTTCATACCCAGTATGTTGACTGTCAGTGTTGATAGTTCATACCCAGTATGTTGACTGTCAGTGTTGATAGTTCATACCCAGTATGTTGACTGTCAGTGTTGATAGTTCATACCCAGTATGTTGACTGTCAGTGTTGATAGTTCATACCCAGTATGTTGACTGTCAGTGTTGATAGGTCATACCCAGTATGTTGACTGTCAGTGTTGATAGGTCATACCCAGTATGGCAATATAAACACAAATGCAGTATAATGTGATCCTTTATTGACTACGTTTCGCCCACACAGTGGGCTTTTTCAAGTCACAAACAGAACTACCTGGGGTGGAAGGAACGCGAGTATTTATAGTCCGGCTGAGGTCAGGTGAAGAATGCTGCATCTGATGATGTACCGAGTTGGGTTGTAGAGTCTAAAAACTTGGGTAGCTTGGAAAGGAGACTGGACAAGTTTGTGAGCAGACCTTCTACAGTGTTCTTATGTGGGATAGCGATGAAGAAGTTTCTTGGCAAGTGGTTCAGCTATGTTATAGAAGCCACTATTCTGGTTGAAGTTGTCGGATATAGAAATAAGTGATGATTCCAGGATTCTTCGGTATTGGGTGTTGTCTTCTGTGGCGATAAGTCTTGAGTTTCTGTAGTTTATCAAGTGGTTGTGTGAATTACGGTGTTGTACGCAGGCATTCCTTGTGTCGTCAGACCTGCTTGCGTATTGGTGTTCTGAAATACGTGTTTGGAGGTCCCTTGATGTTTCGCCCACGTATAACTTGTTGCAGTCATTACAAGGGATTATGTATACCCCTGCAGAGGATGGAGGCTTGTCCTGCCTACTACTGGTGATGTCCTTGATGGTCGTGGTTGTGGAGGTAGATACTTGGAATGATGTTTTGGCAAAGATGTTGGAAACATGTTTGGCAATGGAGTTGGTGGGAAGGACTATGTATCTCTTCTCGGCAGTGTCTTCTCTGGGTGTGTTGAAGATGTTTAGTGCTCGCCGTCTGCAGTCTCTGATGAAGTGACGAGGATAGTGGAGTTTGGAAAATACCTGTTCAATTATAGTGCATTCTTCCTCAAGGAACTCGTTGCTGCAGATTCTGAGTGCACGCAGGAAGAAGCCTATAATTACACCACGTTTGGTTTTGGTGTCGTGGTGAGAGTAGAAGTGGAGAAGATCGTTTTGGTTGGTGGGTTTTCGATAGACTTTAAAACGAAGTTCGTGGTCAGCTTTGCAGAGTAGAACATCAAGGAAAGGAAGAGTGTTGTCGACCTCTTCTTCAATACCCAGTATGTTGACTGTCAGTGTTGATAGGTCATACCCAGTATGTTGACTGTCAGTGTTGATAGCTCATACCCAGTATGTTGACTGTCAGTGTTGATAGGTCATACCCAGTATGTTGCCTGTCAGTGTTGATAGTTCACACCCAGTATGTTGACTGTCAGTGTTGATAGTTCATACCCAGTATGTTGACTGTCAGTGTTGATAGTTCATACCCAGTATGTTGACTGTCAGTGTTGATAGTTCATACCCAGTATGTTGACTGTCAGTGTTGATAGTTTATATCCGGTATGTTGACTGTCAGTGTTGATAGTTCATACCCAGTATGTTGACTGTCAGTGTTGATAGTTCATACCCAGTATGTTGACTGTCAGTGTTGATAGTTTATATCCGGTATGTTGACTGTCAGTGTTGATAGTTTATATCCGGTATGTTGACTGTCAGTGTTGATAGTTTATATCCGGTATGTTGACTGTCAGTGTTGATAGTTCATACCCAGTATGTTGACTGTCAGTGTTGATAGTTCATACCCAGTATTTTCACTGTCAGTGTTGATAGTTTATATCCGGTATGTTGACTGTCAGTGTTTATAGTTTATACCCAGTATGTTGACTGTCAGTGTTGATAGTTCATACCCAGTATGTTGACTGTCAGTGTTGATAGTTTATATCCGGTATGTTGACTGTCAGTGTTGATAGTTCATACCCAGTATGTTGACTGTCAGTGTTGATAGTTCATACCCAGTATGTTGACTGTCAGTGTTGATAGTTTATATCCGGTATGTTGACTGTCAGTGTTGATAGTTTATATCCGGTATGTTGACTGTCAGTGTTTATAGTTCACACCCAGTATGCTGACTGTCAGTGTTGATAGTTTATATCCGGTATGTTGACTATCAGTGTTTATAGTTTATACTCGGTATGTTGACTCTCAGTGTTTATAGTTCATACCCAGCATGTTGACTGTCAGTGTTGATAGTTCATACCCAGTATGTTGACTGTCAGTGTTGATAGTTCATACCCAGTATGTTGACTGTCAATGTTGATAGTTCATTCCCAGTATGTTGACTGTCAGTCCTGACAGTTCATGCCCAGTATGTTGACTGTCAGTGCTGATAGTTCATACCCAGTATGTTGACTGACAATGCTGACAGTTCATGCTCAGTATGTTCACTGTCAGTGCTGACAGTTCATGCCCAGTATATTGACTGTCAGTGCTGACAGTTCATGCTCAGTATGTTGGCTGTCAGTGCTGACAGTTCATGCCCAGTATGTTGACTGTCAGTGTTGATAGTTCATACCCAGTATGTTGACTGTCAGTGTTGATAGTTTATACCTAGTATGTTGACTGTCAGTGTTGATAGTTTATACCCAGTATGTTCACTGTCAGTGTTGATAGTTTATACCCAGTATGTTGACTGTCAGTGTTGATAGTTCATACCCAGTATGTTGACTGTCAGTGTTGATAGTTTATACCCAGTATGTTGACTGTCAGTGTTTTTAGTTTATACCCAGTATATTGATTGTCAGCGTGGATAGGTTATACCCAGTATGTTGACTGTCAGTGTTGATAGTTTATATCAGGTATGTTGACTGTCAGCGTGGATAGGTTATACCCAGTATGTTGACTGTCAGTGTTGATAGTTTATATCCGGTATGTTGACTGTCAGTGTTGATAGTTCATACCCAGTATGTTGACTGGCAGTGTTGGTAGTTCATACTCAGTATGTTGACTGTCAGTGCTGACAGTTCATGCCCAGTATGTTGACTGTCAGTGCTGAGAGTTCATGCCCAGTATGTTGACTGTCAGTGCTGACAGTTCATACTCAGTATGTTGACTGTCAATGCTGACAGTTTATGCCCAGTATGTTGACTGCCAGTGCTGACAGTTCATACCCAGTATGTTGACTGTCAGTGCTGACAGTTCATACCCAGTATGTTGACTGTCAATGCTGACAGTTCATGCCCAGTATGTTGACTGCCAGTGCTGACAGTTCATACCCAGTATGTTGACTGTCAGTGCTGACAGTTAATACCCAGTATGTTGACTGTCAGTGCTGTCAGTTCATACCCAGTATGTTGACTGTCAGTGCTGACAGTTCATACCCAGTATGTTGACTGTCAGTGCTGACAGTTCACACCCAGTATGTTGACTGTCAGTGCTGACAGTTCATACCCAGTATGTTGACTGTCAGTGCTGACAGTTCATGCCCAGTATGTTGACTGTCAGTGCTGAGAGTTCATACCCAGTATGTTGACTGTCAGTGCTGACAGTTCGCACCCAGTATGTTGACTGTCAGTGCTGACAGTTCATACCCAGTATGCTGACTGTCAGTGCTGACAGTTCGCACCCAGTATGTTGACTGTCAGTGCTGACAGTTCATACCCAGTATGCTGACTGTCAGTGCTGACAGTTCATACCCAGTATGTTGACTGTCAGTGCTGACAGTTCACACCCAGTATGTTGACTGTCAGTGCTGACAGTTCACACCCAGTATGTTGACTGTCAGTGCTGACAGTTCACACCCAGTATGTTGACTGTCAGTGCTGACAGTTCACACCCAGTATGTTGACTGTCAGTGCTGACAGTTCACACCCAGTATGTTGACTGTCAGTGCTGACAGTTCACACCCAGTATGTTGACTGTCAGTGCTGACAGTTCATACCCAGTATGTTGACTGTCAGTGCTGACAGTTCACACCCAGTATGCTGACTGTCAGTGCTGACAGTTCATACCCAGTATGTTGAGTGTCAGTGCTGACAGTTCACACCCAGTATGTTGACTGTCAGTGCTGACAGTTCATACCCAGTATGTTGACTGTCAGTGCTGACAGTTCACACCCAGTATGTTGACTGTCAGTGCTGACAGTTCATACCCAGTATGTTGACTGTCAGTGCTGACAGTTCATACCCAGTATGTTGACTGTCAGTGCTGACAGTTCATACCCAGTATGTTGACTGTCAGTGCTGACAGTTCATACCCAGTATGTTGACTGTCAGTGCTGACAGTTCATACCCAGTATGTTGACTGTCAGTGCTGACAGTTCATACCCAGTATGTTGACTGTCAGTGCTGACAGTTCATACCCAGTATGTTGACTGTCAGTGCTGACAGTTCATACCCAGTATGTTGACTGTCAGTGCTGACAGTTCATACCCAGTATGTTGACTGTCAGTGCTGACAGTTCACACCCAGTATGTTGACTGTCAGTGCTGACAGTTCATACCCAGTATGTTGACTGTCAGTGCTGACAGTTCACACCCAGTATGTTGACTGTCAGTGCTGACAGTTCATACCCAGTATGTTGACTGTCAGTGCTGACAGTTCATACCCAGTATGTTGACTGTCAGTGCTGACAGTTCATACCCAGTATGTTGACTGTCAGTGCTGACAGTTCATACCCAGTATGTTGACTGTCAGTGCTGACAGTTCATACCCAGTATGCTGACTGTCAGTGCTGACAGTTCACACCCAGTATGTTGACTGTCAGTGCTGACAGTTCATACCCAGTATGTTGACTGTCAGTGCTGACAGTTCACACCCAGTATGTTGACTGTCAGTGCTGACAGTTCATACCCAGTATGTTGACTGTCAGTGCTGACAGTTCATACCTAGTATGTTGACTGTCAGTGCTGACAGTTCATACCCAGTATGTTGACTGTCAGTGCTGACAGTTCATACCTAGTATGTTGACTGTCAGTGCTGACAGTTCATACCCAGTATGTTGACTGTCAGTGCTGACAGTTCATACCCAGTATGTTGACTGTCAGTGCTGACAGTTCACACCCAGTATGTTGACTGTCAGTGCTGACAGTTCATACCCAGTATGTTGACTGTCAGTGCTGACAGTTCACACCCAGTATGTTGACTGTCAGTGCTGACAGTTCATACCCAGTATGTTGACTGTCAGTGCTGACAGTTCATACCCAGTATGTTGACTGTCAGTGCTGACAGTTCATACCCAGTATGTTGACTGTCAGTGCTGACAGTTCATACCCAGTATGTTGACTGTCAGTGCTGACAGTTCATACCCAGTATGTTGACTGTCAGTGCTGACAGTTCATACCCAGTATGTTGACTGTCAGTGCTGGCAGTTCATACCCAGTATGTTGACTGTCAGTGCTGACAGTTCATACCCAGTATGTTGACTGTCAGTGCTGGCAGTTCATACCCAGTATGTTGACTGTCAGTGCTTACAGTTCATACCCAGTATGTTGACTGTCAGTGCTGGCAGTTCATACCCAGTATGTTGACTGTCAGTGCTGACAGTTCATACCCAGTATGTTGGCTGTCAGTGCTGACAGCTCATACCCAGTATGTTGACTGTCAGTGCTGACAGTTCATACCCAGTATGTTGACTGTCAGTGCTGACAGCTCATACCCAGTAAGTTGACTGTCAGTGCTGACAGTTCATACCCAGTATGTTGACTGTCAGCGCTGACAGTTCATACCCAGTATGTTGACTGTCAGTGCTGACAGTTCATACCCAGTATGTTGACTGTCAGTGCTGACAGTTCACACCCAGTATGTTGACTGTCAGTGCTGACAGTTCATACCCAGTATGATGACTGTCAGTGCTGACAGTTCACACCCAGTATGTTGACTGTCAGTGCTGACAGTTCATACGCAGTATGATGACTGTCAGTGCTGACAGTTCACACCCAGTATGATGACTGTCAGTGCTGACAGTTCATACCCAGTATGATGACTGTCAGTGCTGACAGTTCATACCCAGTATGATGACTGTCAGTGCTGACAGTTCATACCCAGTATGTTGACTGTCAGTGCTGACAGTTCATACCCAGTATGATGACTGTCAGTGCTGACAGTTCATACCCAGTATGATGACTGTCAGTGCTGACAGTTCATACCCAGTATGTTGACTGTCAGTGCTGACAGTTCATACCCAGTATGTTAACTGTCAGTGCTGACAGTTCATACCCAGTATGTTAACTGTCAGTGCTGACAGTTCATACCCAGTATGTTAACTGTCAGTGCTGACAGTTCATACCCAGTATGTTGACTGTCAGTGCTGACAGTTCATACCCATTATGTTAACTGTCAGTGCTGACAGTTCATACCCAGTATGTTGACTGTCAGTGCTGACAGTTCATACCCAGTATGTTAACTGTCAGTGCTGACAGTTCATACCCAGTACATGTCATATAGCTGTCATGTCAATATTTTTCCAGCATCAACAATACACTGTTATGTAAGAATTTCTTCATAACTTTAATTCCTTTGTCACAGAATAAACTGTATTATAATTATCAAAGAGCAATCCGCACATTAATTCACTTCACTCTTCCTCATTAATAATATTTCCATTGATTAATCTGGGATGTAACTGTGTTGACTGTACTCGGGGTGACCGCTGTGACCTCCCTCCAGGCGTGACCTCATCTGACCTTAGTTGTCTTCTCACCTTTTCCTGCCTTAACCTCGCTTCTCACTTTCTCTTCTTTTCTGCTTCACTTACCACTTTGGTCATGCCAGAGTGAAACCTCCTGTAGCTTATATTTGTAATTACTGGGTTATCTGTGCTTATTTGTTGACATGGAGGTAATGTTTGTACACGCCTAACTCCAGTAGAGTTTGGGAAAGCTTAGACATGGGTGAAATTGCACAGTCACTAAAAACAACTGATATAAACTTGCTCCATAAAGGTGGCAGCAAAGCACTAGCTAAGAACTACGGACCAATAGCTCTAACGTCCCACCTCATAAAAATCTTTGAAAGAGTACTAAGAAACAGGTGGATCCTGACTCTCTCAACTGCTGGATCACTATGATATGTGGTCATGGATGCACTGGAAGAAAAACAGAATGCAGATTTAAAAGTCTTCGACAAGTGCAATCATGGTATAACAGGGCACAAAGTGAGTGTTAAAGGGATAACTGGTGAAGTGGGGAGATGGATCTTCAACTTTCTAATCAATCGAACACAAGGAGTAGTGGTAAACAGAGTTAAATCGGAAGCTGCCATAGTTCTACTCGCCCCCATCCTGTTCCTCGTCCTCATATCAGATATAGACAGAGATGTAATCCACAGCACCGTGTCATCCTTTGCAGACGATACTAGGATCTGCACGAGACTGTCATCTGTTGAGGACAGTGTTAACCTCCAAGAAGATATAAACCAAGTTTTCTAATGGGGTAACGGTAAACAATATGATGTTCAATGAAGACAAATTCCTACTACTCCGTTATGGAAAACTGGAGGAAATAAAAGCTAGAACTGAGTATACTACAAACTCTAATCATACAATAGGGCAAAAAAATGTGAGGGACCTGGGAGTGGTAATGTCTGAGGATCTCACTTTCAAGAATCACAACAGTGCCACGATCACAACTGCGAAAAAAATGATAGTATGGATAATGAGAACGTTTAAAACAAGAGATGCCAAGCCAATGATGATCCTTTTCACATCAACTGTTCTCTCTAGGCTGGAATACTGCTGTACATTAACATCCCCGTTAAAAGCAGATGAAATTGCAGATCTAGAGAGTGTACAGAGAACCTTTACTGCACGTATAAGTTCTGTCAAGCACCTTAACTACTGGGAGCACCTGGAAGCACTTGACTTGTACTCACTGGAGCGAAGGTGATAGAGATATATCATAATCTACACTTGGAAAATCCTAGTAGGAATGGTCCAGAATCTGCACACAGAAATCACTCACTACGGAAGTAAAAGACTGGGCAGGCGATGCAAAATGCCCCTAATGAAAAGTAGAGGCGCCATTGGTATACTTAGAGAAAATAAGTGTCTGGGGCCCAAGACTGCTCAACAGCTTCCCACCATGCAAAAGGGAAATTACCAATAGGCCCCTGGCTTCCTTCAAGAGGGAGCTGGACAGATACTTAAAGTCAATGCCGGATCAGCCGGGCTGTGGTTCGTACGTTGGACTACATGCGGCCAGCAGTAACAGCCTGGTTGATCAGGCCGTGATCCGCCGGGAGGCCTGGTCGTGGACCGGGCCGCGGGGGCGTTGATCCCCGAAATATCCTCCAGGTAGACTCCAGGTAGACGCCCGGGTGAAAATTCCCACCAACTTTTTGCTTAAAGAGTTATTCTAACACTCTCTCTGTTTACAGAGTTGGAAACAAGTGGCTATAAAACATAGAACATACTGCAACTGACCAGGGTTCGAACCCAGGAACATGACCCACCCCGAGAGTAGCAGACCAGACCTCTGACGTCTTATTCATCACCCCCCCCCACCCCCTGCCCTTCCCCACCAGACAAGCAACGTTAGTCAGCAAATAAGACAGTTGTGTCTTGCTTTCCCTAATGCCAGCCATAATTTGGGGGAATAGAAAGCTGTGGGACTATTTTCATTCCCCTCCTGTTAATACTATCATCAACTATTTATACCCAGTATAAATAGTTCAAGATAGTATTAAAACTATATTCAATATATCAGGTAATGTTTATTACACAATGGTTATTAAATAACACAAGAAAGTTATTAAACACTTAATAATTTTGAGATGTTAATGTTATTACTTGACCTGTTTTCAACAGTGTGTGTGTGTGTGTGTGTGTGTGTGTGTGTGTGTGTGTGTGTGTGTGTGTGTGTGTGTGTGTGTGTGTGTGTGTGTGTGTGTGTGTGTGTGCTTGTGTGTAGTCACCTATATATGGTTGCAGGGGTCGATTCACAGCTCCTAGCCTCCAGCTCGCACGTGTGTGTGTGTGTGTGTGTGTGTGTGTGTGTGTGTGTGTGTGGGAGGGGAATGGACCCTCCCACTTCCCATTCCGTGGGAGAGGAGAAGATAGGGAGTGTGGTAGTGGTAGACGTGGTGATGGAGGCTGTAAGTCACTGCGGAGCAGCAGTGTCTGCAGCACTACTTCTCTCTTCTAACCTTCTTTTACCGTTTTCTTTATTGGATTTCTCCTTACCCAACCTGTCTATGAGTCACTGTTGATCAACCAGCCTGTCTGTGTGTGTAATTGTTCATCACTGTGTGTGTGTGTGTGTGTGTGTGTGTGTGTGTGTGTGTGTGTGTCACTGTTGAACAACCAGCCTGTCTGTGTGTATGTCATTGTCCATCACTGTGTGTGCATGTGTGTCTGAGTGTGTGTGTGTGTGTGTGTGTATGTGTGTGTGTGTGTGTGTGTGTGTGTGTGTGTGTGTGTGTGTATGTGTATGTGTGTGCATGTGTGTGTATGTGTGTGTATGTGTGTATGTGTGTGTGTGTGTGTCTGAGTGTGTGTGTATGTGTGTATGTGTGTGTGTGTGTGTGTGTGTGTGTGTGTGTGTGTGTGTGTGTGTGTGTGTGTGTGTGTGTGTGTGTGTGTGTGTGTGTGTGTGTGTGTGTTTGTGTGTGTGTGTGCGTGTCACTGTCCATCACTGTGTCATTGTCCATCACTGCATGTGTCACTGTCCCCTCACACTTTGTCATGCACTTCATCAGGTCCTTGACTTGTGCGCATCAATCTTCAGAGTTGCACAGAATGCAATGAAAGACCAGTGTGATAGCTCAGCTGTGCCACGAGCATTTACTGCAGGTGACCTGCTCCTCATACAACAACCAGTGCAGGTGTTGACGCTGCAGGCTGGGTTCATGGGTCCTTATTAGACCAACGTCAAGTTAATCAACCATAATTATGACGTACATGTACGAGAAAGACGTCGTCACGAGCGCATTTCCCACATAAATCATATTAAATCATATGTATAATGTCCTAACCAGTGTAGAGGGTTTTAACCTGAAGGTCCTGGGATGATTCACTGGATGCACCTCGTGGAGATGACGTCTTTTTGAGAGATTCACAGATATTATATAACCCAGACTGTAATGACTGGCCTTTCTAGCGTCAAATTTGCCCAGGTGTTGCATTTAAATGATCGTTTTCCCTGTATATTTAAAAATGTGCCTCGCTTAAGTAAGTTATGTAGATGTGGGGGATATATCAGCCACATCCACATATTACACTAACCTAGCTAAGATCGATGTGTTACAGGCTGAGGGTCGTACCTGCTAGAAAACAGCTTCACTAAAATCAGTAATAGTCAGGGGATGTCACCTGGTATTCTTACCCCTAAGACAGATGGAACGAGATGCATGTGTACAGATTACTACAAGATGAACATTGTAACTACGGATGATACAGATACTGACAGCAGAGGATGCTTTATACAACCTTTCGCTCAATACTTGGGTGTAAAGTTCCATTAAAAGTATCCTCTCCTACCAGTGTTGCTATGCTGGGATCTCCAGAAGATTCCCCACACTCTCTGCTTTTTAATTCAGTTACACGAAGAAGCACCAGGAAAATTACATCATCACCAGGAAAGTCAGTTGGCCTGGTACTGACTCCTGAAGACTGAAGTTTACCTAGAGGCGCCACCACATAACATAACACTCTGCTCTGACGCTAACATCTTCACCTTCAGGCACAGTGTGAAGAATTACGATGAGTATCGTTGTGATGGGTTCTGACTCTTCAGCCATTTAATGTACACATCGATTCCAGGTCTTGATCCACCGAGAGGCCTGGATGAGCACCGGGCCACGGGGGCGTTGACCCCCTGAACCACCTCCAGGCAGACTCCAGGTAAGAGGAGACCACAATGTAATAATCAACATTCTCTCCAGCCTCCTCGTGAATGTAATTAAAATAACATTTATGTTATATTTGCAGTAATACCTTGTATTATCAAAAGAAACAGTATGACTGCGCTTTCCTAAATGTTACTGGTATGGCTGGTGGTCCAACACATATTTACCGTTTGTTAGGGGCACATGTCAAATTTTTCTCTTGCCTGGTTCGCAAACTGGCTGGGAGTTTAGTGTCCTCTCCGGGGCACTCACTGTTTTGTAGACTAGAGTCTCTGGGGTATGTGGAAGGACTGGCGTCATGCCTCAGCGTGAGTCTCGGACATGTGGGAGGACTGGCGTCATGCCTCAGCGTGAGTCAGCACATTCTCACCTGTAAGACACCTGCGCCTTGGACTTCCTGTTTTTAAATTTACATACTGTATATGTGAGAGCTGACAGCCTGCCTGTGTCTATACACGACAGCTGACAGCCTGCCTGTGCCTATACACGACAGCTGACAGCCGGCCTGTGTCTGTACAGGAGAGTTAAGAGCCTGTCTGTGTATACACACGACAGTTGACAGCCTGCCTGTCTCTATACACGACAGCTAACAGCCTGCCTGTCTCTATACACGAGAGCTAACAGCCTTCCTGTGTATATGCATGACAGCTGACATCCTGCTTTTGTCGGGGCCAGGAACTATGACTCGACCCTAGCAACCATAATTAGGTGAGTATACACGACAGCTGACAGCTTGCCAATGTCTACACACGACAGCTGACAGCTTTCCTGTGTCTACACACGAAAACTGACAGCTTGCCTGTGTCTACACACGACAACTGACAGCTTTCCTGTGTCTACACACGACAACTGACAGCTTGCCTGTGCCTACACACGACAACTGACAGCTTGCCTGTGTGTATACAAAAGAGGCGAGTGTGTGATCGTCTGAGATGGAGCGGTTACAATTAATATATATTATAGATATACATTGTACATGTAAATACAGTCAGTGGACCTGAGTCACATCTTAGGTTCTTCCTCGAGAGCAACGCTGACGTGTTTACCTTCAGTCATGACCTTCACTGTGAACTGTGTCACTGTGAACTGTGTCACTGAGAACTGTGTCACTGTGAACTGTGTCACTGTGAACTGTGTGTCACTGTGAGGTGTGTCACTGTGAACTGTGTGTCAATGTGAACTGTGTATCACTGTGAACTATGTGTCACTGTGAACTGTGTCACTGTGAACTGTGTCACTGTGAACCGTGTCACTGTGAACCGTGTCACTGTGAACTGTGTCACTGTGAACTGTGTGTCACTGTGAATTGTGTGTCACTGTGACCTGTGTGTCACTGTGAACTGTAACTGTGAACTGTGTCACTGTGAACTGTGTCACTGTGAACTGTATGTCGCTGCGAACTGTATGTCACTGTGAACTGTATGTCACTGTGAACTGTGTATCACTGTGAACTGTGTCACTGTGAACTGTGTGTCACTGTGAACTGCGTCACTGTGAACTGTGTATCACTGTGAACTGTGTGTCACAGTTAACTGTATGTCACTGTGAACTGTATGTCACTGTGAACTGTGTATCACTGTGAACTGTGTCACTGTGAATTGTATGTTACTGTGAACTGTGTGTCACAGTTAACTGTATGTCACTGTGAACTGTATGTCACTGTGAACTGTGTCACTGTGAACTGTATGTCACTGTGAACTGTGCATCACTGTGAACTGTGTCACTGAGAACTGTGTCACTGTGAACTGTGTCACTGTGAACTGTGTGTCACTGTGAGCTGTGTCACTGTGAACTGTGTGTCAATGTGAACTGTTTATCACTGTGAACTATGTGTCACTGTGAACTGTGTCACTGTGAACTGTGTCACTGTGAACCGTGTCACTGTGAACTGTGTCACTGTGAACTGTGTGTCACTGTGAATTGTGTGTCACTGTGAACTGTGTGTCACTGTGAACTGTAACTGTGAACTGTGTCACTGTGAACTGTGTCACTGTGAACTGTATGTCGCTGCGAACTGTATGTCACTGTGAACTGTGTATCACTGTGAGCTGTGTCACTGTGAACTGTGTGTCACTGTGAACTGCGTCACTGTGAACTGTGTATCACTGTGAACTGTGTGCCACAGTTAACTGTATGTCACTGTGAACTGTATGTCACTGTGAACTGTGTATCACTGTGAACTGTGTCACTGTGAATTGTATGTTACTGTGAACTGTGTGTCACAGTTAACTGTATGTCACTGTGAACTGTATGTCACTGTGAAATGTGTCACTGTGAACTGTGTATCACTGTGAACTGTGTGCCACAGTTAACTGTATGTCACTGTGAACTGTATGTCACTGTGAACTGTGTATCACTGTGAACTGTGTCACTGTGAATTGTATGTTACTGTGAACTGTGTGTCACAGTTAACTGTATGTCACTGTGAACTGTATGTCACTGTGAACTGTGTCACTGTGAACTGTATGTCACTGTGAACTGTACATCACTGTGAACTGTGTCACTGTGAACTGTATGTCACTGTGAACTGTGTATCACTGTGAACTGTGTCACTGTGAATTGTATGTTACTGTGAACTGTGTCACAGTTAACTGTATGTCACTGTGAACTGTAGGTCACTGTGAACTGTGTCACTGTGAACTGTATGTCACTGTGAACTGTGTATCACTGTGAACTGTGTCACTGTGAACTGTATGTCACTGTGAACTGTGTATCACTGTGAACTGTATGTCACTGTGAACTGTGTGTCACAGTTAACTGTATGTCAATGTGAATTGTGTATCACTGTGAACTGTGTCACTGTGAACTGTGTGTCACTGTGAACTGTGTGTCACTGTGAACTGTGTCACTGTGAACTGTGTGTCACTGTGAACTGTGTGTCACTGTGAACTGTGTCACTGTGAACTGTGTGTCACTGTGAACTGTGTGTCACTGTGAACTGTGTCACCTTGAACTGTGTCACTGTGAACTGTGTCACTGTGAACTGTATCACCTTGAACTGTGTCACAGTGAACTGTGTCACAGTGAACTGTGTCACAGTGAACTGTGTCACAGTGTGTACGCTCACAATTATATTTCTCTCAGTTAATAGTCTTGTCTGAACATGAAAAGTTTCCGTGTATCCTTGATGTTCCTGGTGTAGTGGACAGGTTCTGCTCTACTAACCAACCATAGAGTGAACTGACAGGTTGTCTCAGGATAGATGTACACTGTACCGTACATCTTAAGCCCAATGTACCGTATATCTGAAGCACACTGTATCGTATATCAGAAGCACACTGTACCGTACATCTGAAGCCCAATGTACCGTATATCTGAAGCACACTGTATCGTATATCTGAAGCACACTGTACCGTACTTCTGAAGCCCAATGTACCGTATATCTGAAGCACACTGTATCGTATATCTGAAGCACACTGTACCGTACATCTGAAGCCCAATGTACCGTATATCTGAAGCACACTGTATCGTATATCTGAAGCACACTGTACCGTACATCTGAAGCCCAATGTACCGTATATCTGAAGCACACTGTATCGTATATCTAAAGCACACTGTACCGTACATCTGAAGCCCAATGTACCGTATATCTGAAGCACACTGTATCGTATATCTGAAGCACACTGTACCGTACATCTGAAGCCCAATGTACCGTATATCTGAAGCACACTGTATCATACATCTGAAGCACACTGTACCGTACATCTGAAGCCCAATGTACCGTATATCTGAAGCATACTGTATCGTATATCTGAAGCACACTGTACCGTACATCTGAAGCCCAATGTACCGTATATCTGAAGCACACTGTATAGTATATCTGAAGCACACTGTACCGTACATCTGAAGCCCAATGTACCGTATATCTGAAGCACACTGTATCGTATATCTGAAGCACACTGTACCGTACATCTGAAACCCAATGCACCGTATATCTGAAGCACACTGTATCGTATATCTGAAGCACACTGTACCGTACATCTGAAGCCCAATGTACCGTATATCTGAAGCACACTGTATCGTATATCTGAAGCACACTGTACCGTACATCTGAAGCCCAATGCACCGTATATCTGAAGCACACTGTATCGTATATCTGAAGCACACTGTACCGTACATCTGAGGATCAGTGTACCGTATATCTGAAGCACACTGTATCGTATATCTGAAGCACACTGTACCGTACATCTGAAGCCCAATGTACCGTATATCTGAAGCACACTGTATCATATATCTGAAGCACACTGTACCTTACATCTGAAGCCCAATGTACCATATATCTGAAGCACACTGTATCGTATATCTGAAGCACACTGTACCGTATATCTGAAGCACACTGTACCATACATCTGAAGCATACTGTACTGTATATCTGAAGCACACTGTACTGTATATCTGAAGCACACTGTACTGTATATCTGAAGCACACTGTACTGTATATCTGAAGCACACTGTACTGTATATCTGAAGTACATTGTACTGTACATCTGAAGCACGCTGTACTGTATATCTGAAGCACACTGTACTGTATATCTGAAGCATACTGTACTGTATATCTGAAGCACACTGTACTGTACATCTGAAGCACACTGTACTGTATATCTGAAGCACACAGTACTGTATATCTGAAGCACACTGTATCGTATATCTGAAGCACACTGTACCGTATATCTGAAGCACACTGTACTGTATATCTGAAGCACTCTGTACTGTATATCTGAAGTACACTGTACCGTATATCTGAAGCACACTGTAACGTATATCTGAAGTACACTGTACTGTATATCTGAAGTACACTGTACTGTATATCTGAAACACACTGTAACGTGTATCTGAAGCACACTGTACTGTATATCTGAAGCACACTGTACTGTATATCTGAAGCACACTGTACTGTATATCTGAAGCACACTGTACTGTATATCTGAAGCACACTGTACCGTATATCTGAAGCACACTGTACTGTATATCTGAAGCACACTGTACTGTATATCTGAAGCACACTGTACTGTATATCTGAAGCACACTGTACCGTATATCTGAAGCACACAGTACTGTATATCTGAAGCACACTGTACTGTATATCTGAAGCATACTGTAACGTATATCTGAAGTACACTGTCCTGTATATCTGAAGTATACTGTACAGTATATCTGAAGCACACTGTACTGTATATCTGAAGCACACTGTAACGTATATCTGAAGCACACTGTAACGTATATCTGAAGCACACTGTACTGTATATCTGAAGCACACTGTACTGTATATCTGAAGCATACTGTAACGTATATCTGAAGCACACTGTACTGTATATCTGAAGTATACTGTACCGTATATCTGAAGTACACTGTAACGTATATCTGAAGCACACTGTACTGTATATCTGAAGCACACTGTACTGTATATCTGAAGTACACTGTACAGTATATCTGAAGCACACTGTAACGCATATCTGAAGCACACTGTACTGTATATCTGAAGTACACTGTACCGTATATCTGAAGCACACTGTAACGTATATCTGAAGCACACTGTACTGTATATCTGAAGCACACTGTACCGTATATCTGAAGCACACTGTACTGTATATCTGAAGCACACTGTACTGTATATCTGAAGCACACTGTAACGTATATCTGAAGCACACTGTACTGTATATCTGAAGTACACTGTACCGTATATCTGAAGCACACTGTAACGTATATCTGAAGCACACTGTACTGTATATCTGAAGCACACTGTACTGTATATCTGAAGCACACTGTAACGTATATCTGAAGCCCAATGTACCGTATATCTGAAGCACACTGTATCGTATATCTGAAGCACACTGTACCGTACATCTGAAGCCCAATGTACCGTATATCTGAAGCACACTGTATCGTATATCTGAAGCACACTGTACCGTACATCTGAAGCCCAATGTACCGTATATCCGAAGCACACTGTATCGTATATCTGAAGCACACTGTACCGTACATCTGAAGCATACTGTACCGTATATCTGAAGCACACTGTTCCATACATCTGAAGCACACTGTACCGTATATCTGAAGTACATTGTACCGTACATCTGAAGCACACTGTACTGTATATCTGAAGCACACTGTACCGTATATCTGAAGCACTCTGTGCTGTATATCTGAAGTACACTGTAACGTATACCTGAAGCACACTGTACTGTATATCTGAAGCACACTGTACTGTATATCTGAAGCACACTGTACTGTATATCTGAAGCACACTGTACTGTATATCTGAAACACACTTTACTGTACATCTGAAGCACACTGTACTGTATATCTGAAGCACACTGTACTGTATATCTGAAGCACACTGTACCGTATATCTGAAGCCCAATGTACCGTATATCTGAAGCACACTGTACTGTATATCTGAAGCACACTGTAACGTATATCTGAAGGACAGTGTACTGTATATCTGAAGCACACTGTACCGTATATCTGAAGCCCAATGTACCGTATATCTGAAGCACACTGTATCGTATATCTGAAGCACACTGTACCGTACATCTGAAGCCCAATGTACCGTATATCTGAAGCACACTGTATCGTATATCTGAAGCACACTGTACCGTACATCTGAAGCCCAATGTACCGTATATCTGAAGCACACTGTATCGTATATCTGAAGCACACTGTACCGTACATCTGAAGCACACTGTACTGTATATCTGAAGCAAACTGTACCGTACATCTGAAGCATACTGTACCGTATATCTGAAGCACACTGTACCATACATCTGAAGCACACTGTACCGTATATCTGAAGTACATTGTACCGTACATCTGAAGCACACTGTACTGTATATCTGAAGCACACTGTACCGTATATCTGAAGCACACTGTGCAGTATATCTGAAGCACACTGTAACGTATATCTGAAGCACACTGTACTGTATATCTGAAGCACACTGTACTGTATATCTGACGCACACTGTACTGTATATCTGAAGCACACTGTACTGTATATCTGAAACACACTGTACTGTATATCTGAAACACACTTTACTGTACATCTGAAGCACACTGTACTGTATATCTGAAGCACACTGTACCGTATATCTGAAGCCCAATGTACCGTATATCTGAAGCACACTGTACTGTATATCTGAAGCACACTGTACTGTATATCTGAAGTACACTGTACCGTATATATGAAGCACACTGTAACGTATATCTGAAGTACACTGTACTGTATATCTGAAGTACACTGTACTGTATATCTGAAGCACACTGTAACGTATATCTGAAGCACACTGTACTGTATATCTGAAGCACACTGTACTGTATATCTGAAGCACACTGTACTGTATATCTGAAGCACACTGTACTGTATATCTGAAGCACACTGTACTGTATATCTGAAGCACACTGTAACGTATATCTGAAGTACACTGTACTGTATATCTGAAGTATACTGTACCGTATATCTGAAGCACACTGTAACGCATATCTGAAGCACACTGTACTGTATATCTGAAGTACACTGTACCGTATATCTGAAGCACACTGTAACGTATATTTGAAGCAGACTGTACTGTATATCTGAAGCACACTGTACCGTATATCTGAAGCACACTGTACAGTATATCTGAAGCACACTGCAACGCATATCTGAAGCACACTGTACTGTATATCTGAAGTACACTGTACCGTATATCTGAAGCACACTGTATCGTATATCTGAAGCACAGTGTACTGTATATCTGAAGCACACTGTACCGTATATCTGAAGCCCAATGTACCGTATATCTGAAGCACACTGTATCGTATATCTGAAGCACACTGTACCGTACATCTGAAGCCCAATGTACCGTATATCTGAAGCATACTGTATCGTATATCTGAAGCACACTGTACCGTACATCTGAAGCCCAATGTACCGTATATCTGAAGCACACTGTATCGTATATCTGAAGCACACTGTACCGTACTTCTGAAGCACACTGTACTGTATATCTGAAGCACACTGTACCGTACATCTGAAGCATACTGTACCGTATATCTGAAGCACACTGTACCATACATCTGAAGCACACTGTACCATATATCTGAAGTACATTGTACCGTACATCTGAAGCACACTGTACCGTATATCTGAAGCACACTGTGCTGTATATCTGAAGTACACTGTAACGTATATCTGAAGCACACTGTACTGTATATTTGAAGCACACTGTACTGTATATCTGAAGCACACTGTACTGTATATCTGAAGCACACTGTACTGTATATCTGAAACACACTTTACTGTACATCTGATGCACACTGTACTGTATATCTGAAGCACACTGTACTGTATATCTGAAGCACACTGTACTGTATATCTGAAGCACACTGTACTGTATATCTGAAGCACACTGTACTGTATATCTGAAGTACACTGTACCGTATATATGAAGCACACTGTAACGTATATCTGAAGTACACTGTACTGTATATCTGAAGTACACTGTACTGTATATCTGAAGCACACTGTAACGTATATCTGAAGCACACTGTACTGTATATCTGAAGCACACAGTACTGTATATCTGAAGCACACTGTACTGTATATCTGAAGCACACTGTACTGTATATCTGAAGCACACTGTAACGTACATCTGAAGCACACTGTACTGTATATCTGAAGCACACTGTAACGTATATCTGAAGTACACTGTACTGTATATCTGAAGTATACTGTACCGTATATCTGAAGCACACTGTAACGCATATCTGAAGCACACTGTACTGTATATCTGAAGTACACTGTACCGTATATCTGAAGCACACTGTAACGTATATTTGAAGCACACTGTACTGTATATCTGAAGCACACTGTACCGTATATCTGAAGCACACTGTACTGTATATCTGAAGCACACTGTACTGTATATCTGAAGCACACTGTACTGTATATCTGAAGCACACTGTACTGTATATCTGAAGCACACTGTACTGTATATCTGAAGCACACTGTACTGTATATCTGAAGCACACTGTACTGTATATCTGAAGCACACTGTACTGTATATCTGAAGCACACTGCTGTATATCTGAAGCACACTGTACTGTATATCTGAAGCACACTGCTGTATATCTGAAGCACACTGCTGTATATCTGAAGCACACTGCTGGTGCAGGTAACATAGATGTATTTGCCATTACTGAGACGTGGTTTAATTCAAAAAGTCGGGACATGCCTGCAGAATGTCACATTCAGGGTTTTACATTGTTCCAAGTAGATAGAAGTATCGGAAAGGGGGGTGGGGTGGCACTGTATGTCCGAGATCGCTTGAACTGTTGCATAAAAACGGGTATTAAGTCTGAAGTAACACATACAGAGTCTGTTTGGATAGAATTTTCAGAGGGGCATGAAAAGTTAATTTTATGTGTGATATACCGTCCCCCAAATTTAGATAGGGACCAGGGGAGACTACTATGGGAGGAAAGTGCTAGGGCCACAAGGCACGATAATGTAGTAATTCTAGAAGACTTTAACTTTAGTCATATTGATTGGAATTTCTTGACTGGGAATTTAGAATCATACGACTTCTTAGAAGTAGTTCAGGATTGTTTTTTGAAGCAGTTTGTGACAGAACCTACAAGGGGTAATAACCTGCTTGACTTAGTTCTGGCAAACAATGAATCCCTTGTTAATAATTTAGAAGTTTCAGAGGAACTGGGTGCTAGCGACCACAAATCAATTACATTTAGAATTGAATGGAAGTATGATAGTAGGGATAACTCAGTAACAGTCCCAGATTTTCGCTTAGCAGATTACGATGGGCTTAGAGAACACTTATCATCTGTTGACTGGGGTAACGAAGAGAGCTATCAATATGACAGTTTTCTGAACACAATACATGCTGCTCAAAGAACGTTTATCCCTTATAAAGAAATTAGATCAAATAGAAATGACCCAAAATGGATGAATAATAGGCTGAAATATCTACTAGGGCATAAGAAAGGAATTTATAGGCGTATCAAAAAAGGCGAGGGTCATCTTATGAATCAGTATATTGACATTAAGAGGGACATTAAAAAGGGGATAAGAAAAGCTAAAAGGGACTATGAAATTAAAGTTGCTAGGGATTCTAAAACTAACCCAAAAAGTTTTTTCCAGGTATATAGAACAAAAGTCAGAGATAAGATAGGTCCCCTTAAAAATAACTATGGGCATCTTACTGACAAAGAGAATGAAATGTGCTCGATTTTAAATAATTATTTTCTCTCGGTTTTTACACAGGAAGACACTAATAATATTCCGGTAATTAATTTTTATAGTGAGCCAGAAGAAGATAAATTATGTAACATCACAGTCACTAGTGAAATGGTTGTGAAGCAGATAGACCGACTGAAGCAAAATAAGTCACCGGGTCCTGATGAGGTTTTTTCAAGGGTTCTAAAGGAATGCAAAATGGAAGTCTGTGAACCATTAACTAATATTTTTAATTTATCTCTTCAAACAGGTGTAGTGTCTGATATGTGGAAGATGGCTAATGTAATTCCTATTTTTAAAACAGGGGACAAGTCGTTACCGTCAAATTACCGCCCAATAAACCTGACCTCAATTGTAGGCAAATTACTAGAGTCAATTATAGCTGAGATTATAAGAAGCCATCTCGATAAGCATAGCTTGATTAATGATACTCAGCATGGATTCACAAGAGGCCGGTCTTGTCTAACTAATTTATTAACTTTCTTCAGTAAAGCTTTTGAGGCTGTTGACCACGGTAAAGAATTTGATATTGTTTACTTAGATTTTAGTAGGGCATTTAATAGAGTTCCGCACCAAAGACTGTTGAAGAAAGTAGCAGCTCATGACATTGGGGGAAGGGTGCTCTCGTGGATCGAATCATGGCTCACAGACAGGAAGCAGAAAGTGTCCATAAATGGGGTTAAATCCGAGTGGGGATCAGTAACAAGTGGCGTTCCACAGGGATCAGTCTTGGGCCCGTTGTTGTTTATAATATATATCAATGATCTTGATGAAGGAATTACTAGTGATATGAGCAAATTCGCCGATGACACGAAGATAGGTAGGATAATTGATTCAAACGTAGATGTTAGGGAACTTCAGGAGGATTTAGACAAACTCTACTCTTGGTCAGAAAAGTGGCAGATGCAGTTCAATGTAGATAAATGCAAGGTTCTGTAGATAAATGCAAGGTTAAATAATGTAGAACTTAGCCATACAGATTGCGAAAAGGACTTGGGGGTTATGGTAAGCAGCAACCTTAAACCAAGACAGCAATGCCTAAGCGTACGTAATAAGGCAAATAGATTACTGGGATTTATATCAAGAAGTGTAAGCAACAGAAGTCCAGAGGTCATACTGTAGCTTTATACATCATTAGTAAGGCCTCACCTAGATTATGCAGCTCAATTCTGGTCTCCATATTACAGAATGGACATAAATTCATTAGAAATCATTCAGCGTAGGATGACTAAATTAATACATAGCATTAGAAATCTTCCTTATGAAGAAAGATTGAAGACTCTTAAGTTACATTCACTTGTTAGACGAAGAATGAGGGGAGACCCGATCGAAGTGTATAAGTGGAAGATAGGTATTAATAAAGGGGATATTAACAAGGTCTTGAGGATATCTCTCCAAGAGAGAACCCGCAGTAATGGATTTAAATTAGATAAGTTTAGATTTAGAAAGGACATAGGAAAGTATTGGTTTGGAAATAGGGTAGTTGATGAGTGGAACAGTCTACCTAGTTGGGTTATTGAGACTAGGACTTTGGGTAGTTTCAAATTTAGGTTGAATAAGTACATGAGTGGGAGGGGTTGGATTTGAGAGGGACTTGCACATCGGAGCTTATTTCTTGGGTGGCATTGAAAATTGGGTTGGTCAAATGTTTGTTAGTGGGATGAATTGTAAAGGACCTGCCTAGTATGGGCCAACAGGCCTGCTGCAGTGTTCCTCCTTTCTTATGTTCTTATATCTGAAGCACACTGCTGTATATCTGAAGCACACTGCTATATATCTGAAGCACACTGTACCGTATATCTGAAGCACACTGTACCGTATATCTGAAGTACACTGTACCGTATATTCGTCTTTGTAAGCAGCAAAGATATTTATATTTGAATTAAAGTTAGAATTAAGTTGGGGTATTTTAACAAGTTAGGATATTTAACATTTTAAGTTAGGGTATTTAACAGGTTAAATTACTATGTTTTAACAAGTTAAGTTAGGATATTTAACAAATTAACAAATTAACTTATGATATTTTAACAAGTTAGGATATTAAACATGTTAAGTTAGGATATTTTAAGAAATTAACTTAGGGTATTTATCAAATTAAGTAAGGATATTTTACCAAGTTAGGATATTTAGCATATTCAGTTAGGCTATGTATCAAGTTAAGTTAGGATATTTAACATGTTAAGCTAGTACATTTCAACATAAGTTAGATTATTTTTACACTTTAGGTTAGGCTTTTTATTAAGTTAGGGTATTTTATGATGTTAGGATATTAAACAAGTTATATTATGGATATTTTAACAAGTTAAGAGACTTAACGAGTTAGGATATTTTAACAAGTTAGGATATTTAACAAATTAAGATAGGGTATTTTAACATGTTCAGTTAGCATATTTTAACAAGATAAGTTAGGATATTTTAACAAGTTAAGATGGGATATTTAACAAATTAAGATAATTAAAAGTTATGTTAGGATATTAACATGTTAAGCTAGGATATTTTAACAAGATAAGTAAGGATATTTTAACAAGTTAGGATATTTATCAAGTTAGGATATTTAACAAGTTAGGATATTTAACAAGTTAAGTTAGGATATTTGACAAGTTAAAGTTGGGATATTTAACAAGTTAGGATATTTAACAAGGTAAGTTAGGATATTTAACAAGTTAAAGTTAGGATATTTAATAAGTAAGGATATTTAAAAAGTTTGGATATTTAACAAATTAAGTTAAGATATTTAACAAATTAAAGTTAGGATATTTAACAAGTTAAGAACATAAGAAAGAAGGAACGATGCAGCAAGCCTACTGGCCTATGCGAGGCAGGTCCAATTCTCCCACCGGCTTAAGCCAATGCCTTGACCTAGTGATGTCAGACACGTCACTTAAGGGAGGAGCAGGGCATCCGACCTAGTAGCACAAGCTAGTCAGGTCCAACTCACACTCACCCACACCCACTCATGTATTTATTCAACCTATTTTTAAAACTACACAACGTCTTAGCGTCTATGACGGTACTCGGGAGTTTGTTCCACTCATCCACAACTCTATTACCAAACCAGTGCTTTCCTATATCCTTCCTGAACCTGATTTTTTCCAATTTAAAGCCATTGCTGCGAGTCCTGTGGTATGTTAGATATTTTTAGCACGCTATTTACATCCCCTTTGTTAATTCCTGTTTTCCATTTATACACCTCGATCGTATCCCCCTAATTCTACGCCTTTCTAGAGAGTGCAGATTCAGGGCCTTCAGTCTATCCTCATAGGGAAGATTTCTGATACATGGGATCAACTTTGTCGTCCTCCTTTGTACGTTTTCCAGTGCATTTATATCTATTCTGTAATACGGTGACCAGAACTGAGCAGCATAATCTAAATGAGGCCTAACCAAGGATATATAGAGTTGAAGAACAACCTGAGAACTTCTATTAATTATACTTCTTGCAATGAAGCCAAGGATTCTGTTAGCTTTATTGCGAACACTAATGCACTGTTGTCTTGGTTTTAGATTACTGCTAACCAGAACTCCTAAATCCTTTTCGCAATCCTTAATATTATGATCTACATTATTTAGTTTATATGTGGCATGGTTAAATTCCTGTCCAACATTTAGAACTTTGCATTTGTCTATATTAAATTGCATCTGCCACTTCTCCGATCACTGCATGAGTCTATTCACATCATCCTGGAGTGCTCTAGTGTTCTCATTAGAATGAATTGGACGGCCTATTTTGGTGTCATCAGCAAATTTGCTTATGTCACTATTTATTCCCTCATCTATGTCGTTTATGTAGATTGTGAACAACAACGGGCCCAACACTGACCCCTGAGGAATACCGCTTGTGACGTGCCTCCGTTCTGATTTCTCTCCATTTACGCAAACTCTCTGATGCCTATTTGTCAGCCATGCCTCAACCCAGGAAAAAATATCTCCTATACCGTGTGCCTTAGGTTTTCTCAACAGCCTCTAATGTGGAACTCTATCGAAAGCCTTACTGAAGTCCATATACACAATATCATATCCAATACCATGATCTACCTTCTCAAACACCTTAGTGAAAAATGTTAGTAAATTCGTAAGACAGGAACGCACCTTTGTAAAACCATGCTGAGATTCATTAATCAATCTGTGCCTATCAAGATGGCTACGAATTGCTTCGGCAATTATTGATTCCATAAATTTTCCCGCTATGGAGGTAAGGCTTATTGGTCTATAGTTCGAAGCTAAGGACCTGTCGCCTGCCTTGTAAATAGGTATTACATTTGCCATTTTCCACTTATCAGGCACTATGCCAGTTTGTAGTGATATGTTGAAAAGATTAGCCAAAGGTTTGCTATGTTACTCTTTACATTCCTTTAACACCCTTGCAATCAGGGCCTGGGGATTTGATAGCTTTTAATTTCTCTACTTCTCTGAGGACCATGTCACTAGTTACCGCAATCGTGCATAGTTTATTATCGTCCTGTTCTACATAATCTATTATTTCTGGAATTTCGCTAGTATCTTCCTGAGTAAAAACTGAGAGGAAGTAAATGTTGAAAATTTCACACATATCCTTATCACTGTCAGTGATCTGACCTGAGTAACTCTTAAGTGGGCCTATCTTGTCACTAATCTTACTTCTGTATACCTGAAAGAACCCTTTTGGGTTAGTCTTCGAATCTCTTGCTACCTTAGCCTCATAAGCCCTTTTTGCTTTTCTTATTCCTTTTTTATTTCTCTTTTTAATTGAATATATTGATTTCTTAACTGCTCATCCCCTCTTTTGATACGCCTATATATGCCTCTCTTTTGACCAATGAGATGTTTTAATCTATTGTTCATCCATTTCTGATCATTTTTGTTAGATCTAATTTTCCTACTTGGAACAAAAGTTGTCTGGGCAGCTAGAACTATGCTCTGAAAAACGTCATATTGGCAACCAACACCACCTACCTGACCTATAATCAGGACATCCCAATTTAGCCCGCTCAGGTAATTTTTCAGTCCCATGAAATCGGCCAAGCAAAAGTCTGAAACAGAGATTTAATTGCAGTTATCCGGGTAACTCCATGATATATTGATCACTTCCCCCAAGCTCATCATTAACCTCAAGATTATTAATTAGTGATTCTTTGTTGGCAAGAACCAAGTCAAACATATTGTTTCCTCTAGTTGGCTCTGTCACAAACTGTTTGAAAAAGCAATTCTGAACCGTATCAAGAAAGTCAGTAGACTCAAGATTTCCTGTCACAATGTTCCAATCAATTTGTCTAAAGTTAAAATCTCCCATTAACAACATTTTCATATCTAGATGCCTTATGAATTTTGTCTCATAGCAGCTTACTGCACTCACTATCAAGGTTTGGGAGCCTATAAATCACACCCAAAATTAACTTTTCACGACCCTCGAGAAACTGTAGCCAAACAGATTGTGTCCGACGTTTCTAATCTTATATATTGTCTAACACAACAATTTAAATTATCTCTGACATACATCGCCACCTTCCTGTTGACCCTATCAGTGTGGAATAGTTTATAACCCTGTATGGTGCATTCAGAAGGCATTTCTCTATCTTTCAACTTGAACCAGGTCTCTGTTATACCAATAATATCTATATTACCTACACTTGCAAGTAATCTTAGCTTATCTATCTTATTTCTTAAACTCCTACTATTTGTATAGTAAACCTTAAGGGAGCTAGTCACTCGTTGCCCTCTACTATCTTTGTTGATCAATTGATTTGCCTTTACTAGCAACTTTATTTTGAATATTGTCTTTTAAACATATCCCTGAGGTATCCTGGTTATATCTGCTTTAAGTTAGGATATTTAACAAGTTAAGTTTCAAGGTACTTTTTACTGTGGAAGCAATCAAAATTATATCTATTTCTGTAATATATCTTCCATTCTATCAAATGAGACCCAAAAAAAAAAAAAAAAAAAAAAAAAAAAAAAAAAAAAAAAAAAAACGAAAATACAACCATAAAAACCATACGAAAATATACCGTTAAGGGGCAGCTAATGGCTGAGAAGTGAACTCCGTTATTTATGGTCTGATTCCTTTCAAATTTGGTGCACGTTAAGAAGCATCTTTCCATCATACATTGCCCAAGTTTCAATAAGATAGTCCAACAAACAAGATCAAGAGCAAGAGCCCCTCACCAGCATCAAGGAACCTCCCTTGAGGCCTGCTGCATCTTGAAATTTCCCTCGCATCTGATGCAGAGCGTCTGCTCATATCTTGAGAAACTCCCACATTGGGGCACTCGTAAGTAGAGGTTCCACTGGACTAGAAGTGTTTCTGTGTCTCAGTGTATGCATGTCTCTCAATACTCACCTATCTGTACTCGCCTATTTGTGGTTGCAGGGGTCGATGCATAGCTCCTGACCCTGCCTCTTCATTGATCACTACTAGGTCCTCTCTCTTTCTGCTCCATGAGCTTTATCACACCTTATCTTAAAACTATGTATGGTTCCTGCATCCACTACATCACTTGCCACACTGTTCCACTTCCTGACAACCCTATGACTAAAGAAATACTTCCTAACATCTCTTTGACTCATCTGAGTCTTCAGCTTCCAATTGTGGCCCCTTGTTTCTGTGTCCCTTCTCTGGAACATCCAGTCTGTGTTCACTGTGAAGGCTTACTCAGCCCTGTAACAACTTCAGTCAGTATTACCAAGGCTGACTCCTCCTCAGGAAAATTAATGAATAGAAAAAGAAATAATAACAGACAATGATAAACACTTTATTATTTAGAAACGGAAAATGTAAAACAATAAAACATGAATGGGCATCCTAATTGAAAGAAAAATGAAAAATTAAATGAAAAAAATTACATTTGAACTCAACGCTAATATAGGTATATCGTGGTAATGGGGTGTCAGGTGTTGGTGACACTGCGTGTTGTTGAAATCGTAGCCGTTGCTGATGTGGGGGGGAAGGGGGGTAGCAGGTGTTGGTGACAACCACCGGCTCTTTCTTCACAGAGTATAGCCGTGACTAATTACTTCAGATGACAGGAAAACAGGTTCGTTACCACTGCTATGATGAGGGGTTAGGTCCTGTGTTGGCTTACATAACAGGTAAGTAGATTAAACATGGGACATCTCAGGAAGTTAGTCCGTCTCCTTCTATTCTACTCGTTGGTCGGCAGGTGACCCGTTCTGTCATTCCAAGCTGTAAAGAGAGACAGATTACCCACTGCTTAAGAAATCACTCTCCATGATAAGTACAATACCTAAAAGATGTGGTGATTATTAAAACATTTAACAGATAAAGACTGAAAGGACTAAGTTAATTATTGGTCAAAAGTGAAGCTTTCAACCAATAAGTCCACAAAAATATGATCAGGCATGTACTCACGGTAGTGTTGGGAGCTGTGAGTCGAGTGATTTACTGTTTGACCGGAGCCCCACACGGCACCTTTCGGGGGGAGGGGAAGAGGGAGGGGAAGGTATAGCGGGAGCTAGACTGACCCTACCTTAACAAGCAGCCGACAATCAAACTATCACTTTCGGGGTGGGGGAAAAAGGGGGGAATAGCAGGAGCTAGACTTACCCTACCTTAACAAGTAGCTGGTAATGAAACTATTGTTACTATATACTCCCTCGCTACTCCTATCTATTGAACTTTTCCCTCACATCACCTTGTCAATTCCTCACATTATTTTGTATGTTGTTATCATGTCTTCCCTTCTCAGTAGTATCAGTTCTCAGTAGTACCAGTTACCAGTAACCAGTTACCAGTAGTATGACTCACTACCAACTGTCTGCATGAATCACTGACTGTTATTCATGTTGCTGCTGACCATAGCGTGTTTTTGAATGCCGCTTACCCCTAGGACCCAATTCGTGAGTCAGTCTTAAGATAGAGAGCAGAGAGGCAGGGCAGGCCTGGTGCTTCCCATATATTCCGTTATAATTATACTCCATTATTGTCTATGTGACTTTCCTTTACCCAATCCATGTAATCGAACCCCCTACATGATAATTGGTGGACCTCATTGTTGCAACCCCTGAATGGGTTACAATTTATATAATGTATATTATGTATATATATTACATGTATATTACCTTTTCATATAATTTTATACTGCTTATATTTGCGATAATAGCTAAATCGTGAATATATTGCTTTATATTATTATTTGACTTAGTTACCTGTTGTTAGGTAGGATGTAACACATATATTATGTGCTCAAAGTTCAAGTCTTGATTGTCTAACTACTGTAATTATCGCTTGTGGCTCGTTACTCTGCTGGCTTCTGTTGCTGAGCTGCAGCTGTCCATGGAGCTATCACGTGATCGAGGGGGGTGTGTCCTCACCTCGCCTGAAGTATTCAGTCTGGTCTAGACTCTCTTGGTGGTTGGACGTATTCCTGACAAGTGCCTAACTCTTCCTTATTGGCCCTTGTTGGAGGATCGTCTCTGTAGCTTTGTTAGCTCTGTAGAACTCTGGTCTCAGAACATTGTATAGACTTAGTGATTTTCGACGTTGTACTGAGGTTGTGTGTCGCCTAGACACTCTGAGCAACTCAGGTCCTGAGCTGTAGCTTCTGACCTAACTTGTACTGATATCTGTGTACTGTCACAGTCGGGGATTTTCTTATGCTGAACTTAGATTCAGTAGTATGGGAGTTTTGTGACTTTTGTGGAGGATCTGTTGATGGTCCCTACTTAGAGTCGTTATATTATCTCCTTGTTCCTGATTCTGTGTCACAGTTGCTTGTTATATTGCTATTGGTCTCAGCATTCTTTTTATTGTTCAAGCAGACTGTTCTGATTGCCAGTTGGTCAAGAAGTTAGTTTATTTGAGGACTTTGTCAGCCACTTGTTTAAGTCTAGTCGAGTCGTGAGACATAACAAACTGCTTAGAGCACTTACACACATACACATAATTATTTGTATATTGTATTATTAAATGTTAATGTACCAGACGGTACTTAAGACACAAATGTGATATGTGCTATCAGCACAATACTACTGTACACGAGAGAAGTGATTAATATTATTTTGATTACTGTGATTAATTTAATTTAATTTGATATACGCCTAGACAACTTAATAAATTTATTAAAATTTAATTTCTCTAGTTAGTAGCCTACCAGTTGTAATCCTGAAGCACTATTGAATCATACTGAATTCTAATGGATAATTGGACCAGGATACTGACTAAAAGTTACGAAAACCCAGTAACAGGCTGGATGCTAGAAGGGCAGTCCTTTCTAGTATTCACTGGAGATCTCAAAGCTTTTAGAATCGCGTTTTTTGTAACACTCATCCACTTCACTGAACCAATCCATTCCACCAGTAGAGGAGAAAGACTTAGCTCCCACTGACTTCCCAGACGAGGTCAAGCGTTTGTTGACTCTGTTGAACAAACATCGTAAAGCCATTGCCTTACCAGGTGAGAAGATGGGTATAACGAACTTATTGTCCCATCATACCCCACTTGAACCTGGTACTAGACCTATCTATATACCTGTGTACAGAATGCCTCATTCACAAGTTGCTGTCACAGATGAACTGATCAATCAAATGCTTGATGATGGAGATTGCACCTAGCAATTCACCTTGGAATGCACCCTTGATCCTAGTACCTAAGAAGGATGGTACTTGGCACCCAGTGATTGACTTTAGGAAGTTAAATGTGAAAACTATTCCAGATCGCTTCCCACTTTCTGTATTTGGTGATCTTTTACGTAACATTGGAGATAACAAAGTCTTTTCAACCCTGGACTTGTTACAAGGGTTTTGGCAAGTCCCTCTTCACGAGGACAGCCAAGAGCTAACTGCATTCTCCACTTCTACAGGTCATTATCACTTCCTCCATATGGCCTTTGGATTATGATCCTCCCCTATCACGTTCTCAAGGCTCATGACTAATATCTTTAGAGGTCTCATCGGTAATGCACTTATGGTGTACTTGGATGATGTAATTGTCATGTCTAAAGACATGGATACACACTTGAAAAGACTTGATATAGTACTTGGTAAGCTTGAAGAAGCCAATTTAAAGATCAAACTGTCTAAATGTCAATTTTTCAGATCAGAAATCAAGTTTCTTGGTCACGTAGCCACTCCTAGAGGGGTTACGACTGACCAAAGTAAAGTAACTGCAGTACTAAATTTTCCAACTCCATAAACTGCTGATGCCGTAAGATCCTTTGTGGGCTTAGCAGGTTTTTATAGATCTTTCATTGCCAATTTTTCTTCCATAGCTGCTCTAACTGAGTTGATTAAGAAAGATGCTCCTTTTGTTTGGACCTTCCGTCAAGAAAGAGCATTCCAAACTCTAAAAGAAAAGCTGACATCTGTTCCAATTTTGAAATTTCCAGATTTTTCTAAGCCCTTCTATCTGACAACTGATGCTAGTTCAATTGGCATAGGTGCTATACTAGCTCAGAAGACTGATGGCAAGTACAACGCAGTTGCATTTGCAAGTCGAGCCCTTACGAAGGCTGAACATAATTATACAGTAACTGAGCAAGAAGTTTTAGCAATAGTATGGTCTTTAAAGCACTTCCAAGACATTATTTATCAGTACCCTGTTCATGTCTTGACAGACCATGCTCCACTGATACCTTTATTCCAGAACAAACAACATACTGGAAGGTTAGCCAGATGGACCTTGACTATCCAAGAGTTCAATCCTACCTTTGAACACTTACTTGGCAAGTCAAATGTAGTCGCAGACGCCTTATTGCAACATGTTAGTATAGTAACTGCAGGCCCTCCATTTACTGCCGAGGATGTAAAGAATGCTCAACAAACAGATCCCATGTGGTCTGGTGTGATTCGATTCCTGCTCCAGGAAGATCTTATCCTGATTATGAAGCCACCAGCACCCATCAGTGACTTTGTCATGAACCAAGAATTCACGATATACCAGGTGTTGCGCACCCTGGTATGGATCGTTCAGTAAAACAAGCCAGATTGAAATACTTTTGGCCTCGAATAGCAACTGGTATTTCTGAGTATGTTAAGAAATGTAGTGTCTGCATGCAACATAAAGGTAATGTTAATGGTCCTAATGCAATCCAAGTGTATCCAACTACTAGCAAACCGTGGGAAAGAGTTGCGCTAGATTTGTTAATTAATTTTCAATGTTCCCTCCAGGGCAACAAACATCTGTGTGTCATGGTAGACCATTTCACCAGATATTGTGAGTTAGTTCCTATTGCAGATAAGACTGCCGAGACAGTAGCTAAAGCATTTAAAGAACGCATTATCTGCAGGCATACCACCCCTAAGTCCCTAGTAACAGATAATGGAGGTGAATTCTGTAATGAGATTCTTGAAAATTTGTGTACCTTGTACAAGATCTCTAAATCTACCATTGTTCCTCATCATCCTGCCAGCAATGGGTTAGCGGAAAGAACCAATAAGAAAGTACTTGATGTCTTGAGAGCCACTATCAATCCCAACAGTGAAACTTGGGATGAAATTATACCTGATGTGCAGTGTGCTATAAATTCTGCTTACAATGTTTCTATAGGTGACACTCCACATTATGCATTGTACGGTGTAGATAAACGTTTGCCTTATGAGTTGCTATATTCTAACCTGAAACCAAATTACAACCCTGATGATTTCATAGCAACTCGTACCAGCTTAGCTCAAAGCGTCTTTAGAAGAATCCGTGAAACACTTCATAAATCAACAGCAGAATTTACAAGAGTCACAAACACTCGAGCAAAGCCGTCCAAAATCAAAGTAGGTTTACCTGGAGTTTACCTGGAGAGAGTTCCGGGGGTCAACGCCCCCGCGGCCCGGTCTGTGACCAGGCCTCCTGGTGGATCAGAGCCTGATCAACCAGGCTGTTGCTGCTGGCTGCACGCAAACCAACGTACGAGCCACAGCCCGGCTGGTCAGGAACCGACTTTAGGTACTTGTCCAGTGCCAGCTTGAAGACTGCCAGGGGTCTGTTGGTAATCCCCCTTATGTATGCTGGGAGGCAGTTGAACAGTCTCGGGCCCCTGACACTTATTGTATGGTCTCTTAACGTGCTAGTGACACCCCTGCTTTTCATTGGGGGGATGTTGCATCGTCTGCCAAGTCTTTTGCTTTCGTAGTGAGTGATTTTCGTGTGCAAGTTCGGTACTAGTCCCTCTAGGATTTTCCAGGTGTATATAATCATGTATCTCTCCCGCCTGCATTCCAGGGAATACAGTTTTAGGAACCTCAAGCACTCCCAGTAATTGAGGTGTTTTATCTCCGTTATGCGCGCCGTGAAGGTTCTCTGTACATTTTCTAGGTCAGCAATTTCACCTGCCTTGAAAGGTGCTGTTAGTGTGCAGCAATATTCCAGCCTAGATAGAACAAGTGACCTGAAGAGTGTCATCATGGGCTTGGCCTCCCTAGTTTTGAAGGTTCTCATTATCCATCCTGTCATTTTTCTAGCAGATGCGATTGATACAATGTTATGGTCCTTGAAGGTGAGATCCTCCGACATGATCACTCCCAGGTCTTTGACGTTGGTGTTTCGCTCTATTTTGTGGCCAGAATTTGTTTTGTACTCTGATGAAGATTTAATTTCCTCGTGTTTACCATATCTGAGTAATTGAAATTTCTCATCGTTGAACTTCATATTGTTTTCTGCAGCCCACTGAAAGATTCGGTTGATGTCCGCCTGGAGCCTTGCAGTGTCTGCAATGGAAGACACTGTCATACAGATTCGGGTGTCATCTGCAAAGGAAGACACGGTGCTGTGGCTGACATCCTTGTCTATGTCGGATATGAGGATGAGGAACAAGATGGGAGCTAGTACTGTGCCTTGTGAAACAGAGCTTTTCACCGTAGCTGCCTCGGACTTTACTCTGTTGACGACTACTCTCTGTGTTCTGTTAGTGAGGAAATTATAGATCCATCGACCGACTTTTCCTGTTATTCCTTCAGCACGCATTTTGTGCGCTATTACGCCATGGTCACACTTGTCGAAGGCTTTTGCAAAGTCTTTATATATTACATCTGCATTCTTTTTATCATCTAGTGCATTTAGGACCTTGTCGTAGTGATCCAATAGTTGAGACAGACAGGAGCGACCTGTTCTAGAGTTATGCTGACTAACTTTAACAAAACGTCTGCAATGCCTAAGCTTGATCAAAAGTTCGTTGGTCCTTATCGAGTAGTTGAACAATAAGTTGAGCAATAAGTATAAGGTTAGAGAAATTAGTACTGGTCAGTATAAAGAATCGCATTTAGATCATATGAAGTTAGTATGTGATGATAATGATGTTCCAACCCAGACTAATGTGACAGATTCTGACAATCCTCCTGATCCTGTACTCTCTACCTCTAATACTCAGTCAGATGATCAGCCTGAATGTCGTTATTCCCTATGTACATGACAGGTATTGAGAAATCCTCAAGTATCATTTGTAACTACCAATTCAGATTTGCCTCAAATACAGCATGAGTTAGTCAGTGCAACAGAGTTTGATCCTCCCAGAGATGACACCCATTCTGCATATGTCAATCTCACCCTAGCAGAGTTGGGGTTAAATGTAAACAATCTGTATAGATGAATAATTACAGTATCAACTATTAATATTCAAGAATTTTTTTTGTGTGTTCACGTTCTCTTCGAATTCTGAGATTTAACAGTCTAGATTTGAGTGCACCAAGTCTGCCTTTCTGTTAAACACTTCTTTCTTTGTATATATTTCTTCCTCAGAATCCATAGATCACATGAATACAGATCGATCGATCAAAATTTTGTTTTATGACTTTTATTGTGTAATCCCAATGTTGAGTCTCATTCGATGAGTTGTGTTATATCATACCTTGTAATGCATTACAGTTTCATTACAGTAAGTTTCATTATAGTCAATTATGTTAGCTTCCATTCCAATATTCTCCTTGTGTATGTTAGAATGTTCAATTGTTGTGTACATTGCCATTGTATAGAATCAGCCCAAGCCGTACGCCTGTCATCTCTAGTTTGTATTAGCTGTATGTCGGGACAACATACGCTAGCATTGCCGAGCTCTCGGTAGTATCAGTTCCCAGTAGTACCAGATACCAGTAACCAGTTACCAATAGTATGACTCACTACCAACTGTCTGCATGAATCACTGACTGTTATTCATGTTGCTGCTGATCATAGCATGTTTTTGAACGCCGCTCACCCCTAGGACCCAATTCGTGAGTCAGTCTTAAGATAGAGAGCAGAGAGGCAGGGCGGGCCTGGTGATTCCCATATATTCCATTATAATTATACTCCATTATTGTCTATGTGACTTTCTTTTACCCAATCTACGTAATCAACCCCCCCACATGACACCCTAACTCTCCAGTCCTCCAGTGTTGTCAGGCCAATTTCCCTTACCATTTCTTAGTAGGACATTCCCCTTAGCTGTGGAACTAGCCCTGTTGTAAATCTTTGCACTTTCTCTAATTTCTTGATGTGCTTGACCAGGTGTGGGTTCCAAATTTGTGTTTCATACTCCAGTATGGGCCTGACGTACACGGTATACAGAGTCTTGAATGATTCCTTTCTGAGGTATCAGAATGCTATTGTCAGGTTTGCCAGGCACCCATATGCTGCAACAGTTATCTGGTTGATGTGCACCTCAAGAGATGTGCTCGGTATTATACTCACCCCAAGATCCTTTTCCTTGAGTGAGGCTTGCAGTCTTTAGACACTTAGCCCATACTCTGTATACAGTTTTCTTTTCCCTTTCCCGATTTTCATCACTTTGCATTTGGTGGGGTTAAATCAGAGGAGCCAGTTGCTAGACCAGGCTTGGAGTCTGTCCAAGTCTCTTTGTAGTCCTGCCTGATCCTCGTCCGATTTAATTCTTCTCATTAACTTCACATCATCTGCAAACAGGGACACTTTTGAGTCTATCCCTTCCATCATGTCATTCACATATACAAAAAATAGCACTGGTCCTAGAACTGACCCTTTTGGAACCCCACTCGTCACAGGCACCCACTCTGATACCTCGTCACGTACTATGACTCGTTGGTGCCTCCCTGTCAGGTATTCTCTGATCCAGTGCAGTGCCCTTTCTGTTATGTGTGCCTGATCCTCTTACTTTTACATTAATCTCTTGTGAGGAACTGTGTCGAAGGCATCTTGCAGTCCGAGAAAATGCAATCTGTCCACCCCTCTCTCTTATGTCTTACTTCCATTACCTTGTCATAAAACTCCAGCAGGTTTGTGACACAGGATTTGCGTTCCATGAGTCGGTGCTGGTTGTTGTTTATAAATTTGTTCATTTCTAGGTTCTCCAGCACTCTCTTCCTGATAATCTTCTCCATGACTTTGCATACTATACACGTCAGTGACACTGGTCAATAGTCTAGTGCCTCGTTTCTGTCTCCTTTCTTAAAAATGGGGACTACATTTGCCGTCTTCCATACCTCAGGTAGTTGCCCAGTTTCAATGGATGTGTTAATAATTGTGGTTAATGGTACACACAGCATCTCTGCTCCCTCTCTAAGGACCCACAGAGAGATGTCTGGTCCCACCACCTTTGAGGTATCAAGGTCACTTAGCAGCTTCTTCACCTCCTCCTCGGTTGTGTGTATTTCATCCAAGACTTGTTAGTATATCCCTTGTTGGTGTACCCCTCTGTTTTGTCTTCCTGGAGTCCTTTCTGTTTCCACTATAAATACTTCCTTAAATCTCACGTTGAGCTCCTCACATACTTCTTGGTCGTTTCTTGTGAGATCCCCACCTTCTTTCCTCAGCCTGATTATCTAGTCCATGACTGTTGTCTTCCTCCTGATGTGGCTACTCAACAGCTTCGGGTCCGACTTGGCTTTTGATGCTATGTCGTTTTCGTACTGTCGCTGGGCCTCCCTCCTTACCTGTGCATACTCGTTTCTTGCTCTTTGACTAATCTCTTTATTTTCCTGGGACCTTTGTCTTCTGTACCTTTCTATTCTCTAGTGCACTTAGTTTTTGCCTCCCTGCACATTTGGGTAAACCAAAGACCGGTACCCTTTAGAACAAGTCTTTCCTCTGCCTCCTTGCATTTGTTGTTACGTAGTCCATCATTTCGTTTACTGACTTTCCTACCAATTCTCTGTCCCACTGAACCTCCTGCAGGAAGTTCCTCATACCAGTGTAGTCCTCTCCCCTTTATAGTTTGGCTTTTCCCATTCTATTCCTGCTACCTTCTCCAATTGTAACTCTACTATGTATTCAAAGCTCAGAACCATGTGATCACTAGCTCCATGGGGCCTTTCTTATGTGATGTTCTCACTGTCCTAGCTACTCAGGGTGAACACAAGGTCCAGTCTTGCTGGTTCATCTTCCTCTATCCCTCTGGTAGTGTCCCTAACATGTTTATGCATGAGGTTTTCCAGTACTACATCCATCATTTTGGCTCTCCATGTCTCGGGACCATGTGGCTGCAGGTTTTCCCAGTCAATCTCCTTGTGATTAAAATCGCCCATAAGTAGTAACTTTGCTCTACCCGTATGAGCTTTTCTGGCCACCTCAGCAAGTGTATCCACCATTGCTCTGTTGCTCTCTTCATACTCTTCTCTTAGCCTTCCGCAGTTCTGTGGCGGGTTATACATCACTACAATAACTACCTTATGTCCCCCACTCTGAATTGTTCCTACTGTGTAGTCCCTTTCACAAATTTCGTCTATTGCTTCCATTTCCTCAAATCCCCATCGGTTTTTAATGAGCAGTGCAACTTCTCCTTCCCCTCTGCTCCCTCTATCTTTCCTCAGGATCTGATATCCGAGTGGGAAGATTGCGTCTGTTATCATGCTGGTGAGTTTCGTTTCTGTGATTGCTGTGATGTCTCGGAACAACTCCTTGATTCTTTCATGCCACTCCTCACATTTATTTGTTGTTCCATCCGCATTCGTATACCAAACTTTCAATTTCTTTTCTAAAACTGTGGTCTGGGAAGAACGTTGGGGTTGGGGAGCCAGAAACCTCGGGGGAAACTATGGGGGGTTGCTGTGGGGATGGAGTTTGTGATGAGGGGGTTGGGGCAGAGGGTATAGTGTGTGGGTTTTTGGTTATATTGTTTTGTTGCATTGGGGTTGTAGTGGTTGAGATCCTTTTGTGCATGTCTCAATGTATGTCTCTCAGTGTGTCTTTCAGTGTATGTCTCCCAGTGTATGTGTCTCAGTGTATGTTTCTCAGTGTATGTCTCTCAGTGTATATCTTTCAGTGTATGTCTCTCAGTGTATGTCAGTGTATGTCTCTCAGTGTATGTGTCTCAGTGTATGTCTCTCAGTGTATATCTCTCAGTGTATATCTCTCAGTGTACGTGTCAGCATAGTTGCTGATCCTATGTATATGTTTGTGTAGCATATCTTAGTATTGTAGTTAGTACCATCCATATATATTTTATATATACGATCCCTTGCTAGGCCCAGTGGCTAGCATGTGTGATGTCACGTGATGCCGTATGTGAGCATCGCTCACCATGCCCCTCTCAGTTCCGGCATAGATCTATGGGCAAGAACAAGTCTAGGCTGGGCTTTCCCTCGCGACCCTGCAAATACAAGTGTTACCATCCATACCCAAGTATATTTCTACACCACGTTTATCTCCTAGAACCCCCACGTTACATCTCAGTGCATGTCTCTCAGTGTATGTCTCTCAGTGTATGTCTCTCAGTGTATGTCTCTCAGTGTATGTCTCTCAGTGTATGTCTCTCAGTGTATGTCTCTCAGTGCATGTCTCTCAGTGTATGTCTCTCAGTGTATGTCTCTCAGTGCATGTCTCTCAGTGTATGTCTCTCAGTGTATGTCTCTCAGTGTATGTCTCTCAGTGTATGTCTCTCAGTGTATGTCTCTCAGTGTATGTCTCTCAGTGTATGTCTCTCAGTGTATGTCTCTCAGTGTATGTCTCTCAGTGTATGTCTCTCAGTGCATGTCTCTCAGTGTATGTCTCTCAGTGTATGTCTCTCAGTGTATGTCTCTCAGTGCATGTCTCTCAGTGTATGTCTCTCAGTGTATGTCTCTCAGTGTATGTCTCTCAGTGTATGTCTCTCAGTGTATGTCTCTCAGTGTATGTCTTTCAGTGTATGTCTCTCAGTGTATGTCTCTCAGTGTATGTCTCTCAGTGTATGTCTTTCAGTGTATGTCTCTCAGTGTATGTCTCTCAGTGTATGTCTCTCAGTGTATGTCTCTCAGTGTATGTCTCTCAGTGTATGTCTCTCAGTGTATGTCTCTCAGTGTATGTCTCTCAGTGTATGTCTCTCAGTGTATGTCTCTCAGTGTATGTCTCTCAGTGTATGTCTCTCAGTGTATGTCTCTCAGTGTATGTCTCTCAGTGTATGTCTCTCAGTGTATGTCTCTCAGTGTATGTCTCTCAGTGTATGTCTCTCAGTGTATGTCTCTCAGTGTATGTCTCCCAGTGTATGTCTCTCAGTGTATGTCTCTCAGTGTATGTCTCTCAGTGTATGTCTCTCAGTGTATGTCTCTCAGTGTATGTCTCTCAGTGTATGTCTCCCAGTGTATGTCTCTCAGTGTATGTCTCTCAGTGTATGTCTCTCAGTGTATGTCTCTCAGTGTATGTCTCTCAGTGTATGTCTCTCAGTGTATGTCTCTCAGTGTATGTCTCTCAGTGTATGTCTCTCAGTGTATGTCTGTCAGTGTATGTCTCTCAGTGTGTGTCTCTCAGTGTGTGTGTCTCTCAGTGTATGTCTCTCAGTGTATGTCTCTCAGTGTATGTCTTTCAGTGTATGTCTCTCAGTGTATGTCTCTCAGTGTATGTCTCTCAGTGTATGTCTCTCAGTGTATGTCTCTCAGTGTATGTCTCTCAGTGTATGTCTCTCAGTGTATGTCTCTCAGTGTATGTCTCTCAGTGTATGTCTCCCAGTGTATGTCTCTCAGTGTATGTCTCTCAGTGTATGCCTCTCAGTGTACGTCTTTCAGTGTATGTCTCTCAGTGTATGCCTCTCAGTGTACGTCTTTCAGTGTATGCCTCTCAGTGTCTCTCAGTATGTCTCAGTGTATATCTCAGTTTATGTCAGTGTATATACACTGATAATTTACCTTAATCCTTATGTTAAGTATTAAAGTATTTTTGACTTGAGGTGACCAGGTTACACGCAGCCTTATTTAGAAATTACCATGGTGCAGTCGACAGGCTTCAAACCCAAGTATCCATCTTTGTTCCCTTTCTTCTTATATACATTTATCATTCTTATTCTCCTTCTTTTCTTCTTATTATTGCTATAATAATAATAATAATAATAATAATAATAATAATAATAATAATAATAATAATAATAATAATAATAATAATAATAATAATAATAAGAATAATAATAATAATAATAATAATAATAATAATAATAATAATAATAATAATAATAATAATAATAATAATAATAATAATAATAATAATAATAAGCTGAGTATAAGTAGGTATATATGTTTGTGTGTGTGTGTTATTTATATGCTGGTATGTAGACTACATCCCCAGCGGAATATTTGGAAATCCCAAGTGTGACAAATGTTTCCTGGGTTCATGGAGTTGCAGCAGCATCAGCATCATCATCATCATCATCATTATCATCATCATCATCAGCAGCAGCAGCAGCAGCAGCATCAGCAGCATCAGCAGCATCAGCAGCAGCAGCAGCAGCAACATCAGCAGCAGCAACAGCAGCATCAGCAGCATCAGCAGCATCAGCAACAGCAGCAGCAGTAGCAGCAGCAGCAGCAGCAACAGCAGCAGCAGTAGCAGCAGCAGCAGCAGCAACAGCAGCAGCAGTAGCGGCAGCAGCAGCAGCTGTTGTTTCTCTCCTGCTAGTGTCAGCTTCACCTCTCTTGATATTACGTCAGGTGTAGGAGTACCCAGATAACAAGGTGTCAGTGATTCCCTCTGGTAAATGATCACTCACGGACAAAAGACATTCGTGTATGAGAGGGAACGAGGCTTTATCCTAATCTCGTTTTGGGGAAAAAAAAAGGCTTCGTAAGTTTCTTGCGTAGGTTTCAGGGAGAATAAACTCAATGGTAGCGCCTTCGGCTGACAAACGAAGGACCCGAGAACAATACTGGAGGAGTGGGAACTATTAACGGGACGGGGGATAGTATGGTGATAAACATCCTATAACTGTAATGTGAAATGAAGTAGGTTATTATAAGATCTCTTAAAGTGTGTCACCGCAACGATGCAAAATGTGTGTTGTGAGTGTGGTTGACGAGGCAGCATACAGCGCCGCCGACGAGGCAACATACAGCGCCGCCGACGAGGCAGCATACAGCGCCGCCGACGAGGCAACATACAGCGCCGCCGACGAGGCAGCATACAGCGCCGCCGACGAGGCAACATACAGCGCCGCCGACGAGGCAACATACAGCGCCGCCGACGAGGCAGCATACAGCGCCGCCGACGAGGCAACATACAGCGCCGCCGACGAGGCATACAGCGCCGCCGACGAGGCAACATACAGCGCCGCCGACGAGGCAGCATACAGCGCCGCCGACGAGGCAACATACAGCGCCGCCGACGAGGCAACATACAGCGCCGCCGACGAGGCAGCATACAGCGCCGCCGACGAGGCAACATACAGCGCCGCCGACGAGGCAGCATACAGCGCCGCCGACGAGGCAACATACAGCGCCGCCGACGAGGCAACATACAGCGCCGCCGACGAGGCAGCATACAGCGCCGCCGACGAGGCAACATACAGCGCCGCCGACGAGGCAGCATACAGCGCCGCCGACGAGGCAACATACAGCGCCGCCGACGAGGCAACATACAGCGCCGCCGACGAGGCAGCATACAGCGCCGCCGACGAGGCAACATACAGCGCCGCCGACGAGGCAGCATACTGCTCCGCGGACGAGGCATCATACAGCGCCGCCGACGAGGCAACATACAGCGCCGCCGACGAGGCAGCATACAGCGCCGCCGACGAGGCAACATACAGCGCCGCCGACGAGGCAGCATAGCGCCGCCGACGAGGCAACATACAGCGCCGCCGACGAGGCAGCATACAGCGCCGCCGACGAGGCAACATACAGCGCCGCCGACGAGGCAACATACAGCGCCGCCGACGAGGCAGCATACAGCGCCGCCGACGAGGCAGCATACAGAGCCGCCGACGAGGCAGCATACAGCGCCGCCGACGAGGCAACATACAGCGCCGCCGAGGTCCGGTTCACACCAAAGGCTGGAAAGATCATGCGTGTTGACGGCATAAATGATGGCTTAACTTACCATTTATATCGAGACAATGGTGGCGAGTGGCTCGCTTAAACCAGTGTAAACCCGAAGTATGTTATGACGCAAGCATGACGAAAGTGACCAGTATGTTATGACGCAAGCATGATGAAAGTGACCAGTATGTTATGACGCAAGCATGATGAAAGTGACCAGTATGTTATGACGCAAGCATGACGAAAGTGACCAGTATGTTATGACGCAAGCATGACGAAAGTGACCAGTATGTTATGACGCAAGCATGATGAAAGTGACCAGTATGTTATGACGCAAGCATGACGAAAGTGACCAGTATGTTATGACGCAAGCATGACGAAAGTGACCAGTATGTTATGACGCAAGCATGACGAAAGTGACCAGTATGTTATGACGCAAGCATGACGAAAGTGACCAGTATGTTATGACGCAAGCATGACGAAAGTGACCAGTATGTTATGACGCAAGCATGACGAAAGTGACCAGTATGTTATGACGCAAGCATGACGAAAGTGACCAGTATGTTATGACGCAAGCATGACGAAAGTGACCAGTATGTTATGACGCAAGCATGACGAAAGTGACCAGTATGTTATGACGCAAGCATGATGAAAGTGACCAGTATGTTATGACGCAAGCATGATGAAAGTGACCAGTATGTTATGACGCAAGCATGACGACAGTGACCAGTATGTTATGACGCAAGCATGACGAAAGTGACCAGTATGTTATGACGCAAGCATGACGACAGTGACCAGTATGTTATGACGCAAGCATGACGAAAGTGACCAGTATGTTATGACGCAAGCATGATGAAAGTGACCAGTATGTTATGACGCAAGCATGACGACAGTGACCAGTATGTTATGACGCAAGCATGATGACAGTGACCAGTATGTTATGTAACAAGCATGATGAAAGTGACCAGTATGTTATGACGCAAGCATGATGACAGTGACCAGTATGTTATGTAACAAGCATGATGAAAGTGACCAGTATGTTATGACGCAAGCATGATGACAGTGACCAGTATGTTATGACGCAAGCATGAAGACAGTGACCAGTATGTTATGTAACAAGCATGACGACAGTGACCAGTATGTTATGTAACAAGCATGATGAAAGTGACCAGTATGTTATGACGCAAGCATGATGAAAGTGACCAGTATGTTATGACGCAAGCATGACGACAGTGACCAGTATGTTATGACGCAAGCATGACGAAAGTGACCAGTATGTTATGACGCAAGCATGACGACAGTGACCAGTATGTTATGACGCAAGCATGACGAAAGTGACCAGTATGTTATGACGCAAGCATGATGAAAGTGACCAGTATGTTATGACGCAAGCATGACGACAGTGACCAGTATGTTATGACGCAAGCATGATGACAGTGACCAGTATGTTATGTAACAAGCATGATGAAAGTGACCAGTATGTTATGACGCAAGCATGATGACAGTGACCAGTATGTTATGTAACAAGCATGATGAAAGTGACCAGTATGTTATGACGCAAGCATGATGACAGTGACCAGTATGTTATGACGCAAGCATGATGACAGTGACCAGTATGTTATGTAACAAGCATGACGACAGTGACCAGTATGTTATGTAACAAGCATGATGAAAGTGACCAGTATGTTATGACGCAAGCATGATGACAGTGACCAGTATGTTATGTAACAAGCATGATGAAAGTGACCAGTATGTTATGACGCAAGCATGATGACAGTGACCAGTATGTTATGTAACAAGCATGATGAAAGTGACCAGTATGTTATGACGCAAGCATGATGACAGTGACCAGTATGTTATGACGCAAGCATGATGACAGTGACCAGTATGTTATGTAACAAGCATGACGACAGTGACCAGTATGTTATGTAACAAGCATGATGACAGTGACCAGTATGTTATGACGCAAGCATGATGACAGTGACCAGTATGTTATGTAACAAGCATGACGACAGTGACCAGTATGTTATGACGCAAGCATGATGACAGTGACCAGTATGTTATGTAACAAGCATGATGAAAGTGACCAGTATGTTATGACGCAAGCATGATGACAGTGACCAGTATGTTATGACGCAAGCAGGATGACAGTGACCAGAATGGTATGACGCAAGCATGATGAAAATGACCAGTATGTTATGACGCAAGCATGATGAAAGGGACGAGTATGTTATGACGCAAGCATGACGACAGTGACCAGTATGTTATGACGCAAGCATGATGAAAGTGACCAATAAGTTATGACGCAAGCATGATGAAAATGACCAGTATGTTATGACGCAAGCATGATGAAAATGACCAGTATGTTATGACGCAAGCATGACGACAGTGACCAGTATGTTATGACGCAAGCATGATGAAAATGACCAGTATGTTATGACGCAAGCATGATGAAAATGACCAGTATATTATGACGCAAGCATGATGAAAATGACCAGTATGTTATGACGCAAGCATGATGAAAATGACCAGTATGTTATGACGCAAGCATGATGAAAATGACCAGTATGTTATGACGCAAGCATGATGAAAGTGACCAGTATGTTATGACGCAAGAATGATGAAAATGACCAGTATGTTATGACGCAAGCATGATGAAAGTGACCAGTATGTTATGACGCAAGCATGATGAAAATGACCAGTATGTTATGACGCAAGCATGATGAAAATGACCAGTATGTTATGACGCAAGCATGATGAAAGTGACCAGTATGTTATGACGCAAGCATGACGACAGTGACTAGCATGTTATGACGCAAGCATGACGACAGTGACCAGTATGTTATGACGCAAGCATGACGACAGTGACCAGTATGTTATGTAACAAGCATGATGAAAGTGACCAGTATGTTATGACGCAAGCATGATGACAGTGACCAGTATGTTATGACGCAAGCATTATGAATGTTACTGATATGTTATGACGCAAGCGTGATGAAAACGTCTAGTATGTTATAACGCAAGCACAAGGGGAATGACTATCACATTATGACGCAAGCATGAGGAAAGGAAGTAAAGGCGGATACTGCAACGGTGGTGTGAGGTGGGAGTGTCTGAGGTGGGAGTGTCTGAGGTGGGAGTGTCTGAGGTGGGAGTGTCTAAGGTGGGAGTGTCTGAGGTGGGAGTGTCTGAGGTGGGAGTGTCTGAGGTGGGAGTGTCTGAGGTGGGAGTGTCTGAGGTGGGAGTGTCTAAGGTGGGAGTGTCTGAGGTGGGAGTGTCTGAGGTGGGAGTGTCTGAGGTGGGAGTGTCTGAGGTGGGAGTGTCTGAGGTGGGAGTGTCTGAGGTGGGAGTGTCTGAGGTGGGAGTGTCTGAGGTGGGAGTGTCTGAGGTGGGAGTGTCTGAGGTGGGAGTGTCTGAGGTGGGAGTGTCTGAGGTGGGAGTGTCTGAGGTGGGAGTGTCTGAGGTGGGAGTGTCTGAGGTGGGAGTGTCTGAGGTGGGAGTGTCTGAGGTGGGAGTGTCTGAGGTGGGAGTGTCTGAGGTGGGAGTGTCTGAGGTGGGAGTGTCTGAGGTGGGAGTGTCTGAGGTGGGAGTGTCTGAGGTGGGAGTGTCTGAGGTGGGAGTGTCTGAGGTGGGAGTGTCTGAGGTGGGAGTGTCTGAGGTGGGAGTGTCTGAGGTGGGAGTGTCTGAGGTGGGAGTGTCTGAGGTGGGAGTGTCTGAGGTGGGAGTGTCTGAGGTGGGAGTGTCTGAGGTGGGAGTGTCTGAGGTGGGAGTGTCTGAGGTGGGAGTGTCTGAGGTGGGAGTGTCTGAGGTGGGAGTGTCTGAGGTGGGAGTGTCTGAGGTGGGAGTGTCTGAGGTGGGAGTGTCTGAGGTGGGAGTGTCTGAGGTGGGAGTGTCTGAGGTGGGAATGTCTGAGGTGGGAGTGTCTGAGGTGGGAGTGTCTGAGGTGGGAGTGGAGGTGGGAGTGTCTGAGGTGGGAGTGTCTGAGGTGGGAGTGTCTGAGGTGGGAGTGTCTGAGGTGGGAGTGTCTGAGGTGGGAGTGTCTGAGGTGGGAGTGTCTGAGGTGGGAGTGTCTGAGGTGGGAGTGTCTGAGGTGGGAGTGTCTGAGGTGGGAGTGTCTGAGGTGGGAGTGTCTGAGGTGGGAGTGTCTGAGGTGGGAGTGTCTGAGGTGGGAGTGTCTGAGGTGGGAGTGTCTGAGGTGGGAGTGTCTGAGGTGGGAGTCTGAGGTGGGAGTGTCTGAGGTGGGATTGTCTGAGGTGGGAGTGTCTGAGGTGGGAGTGTCTGAGGTGGGAGTGTCTGAGGTGGGAGTGTCTGAGGTGGGTGTCTGAGGTGGGAGTGTCTGAGGTGGGAGTGTGAGGTGGGAGTGTCTGAGGTGGGAGTGTCTGAGGTGGGATTGTCTGAGGTGGGAGTGTCTGAGGTGGGAGGGTCAGAGGTGGGAGTGTCTGAGGTGGGAGTGTCTGAGGTGGGAGTGTCTGAGGTGGGAGTGTCTGAGGTGGGAGTGTCTGAGGTGGGAGTGTCTGAGGTGGGAGTGTCTGAGGTGGGAGTGTCTGAGGTGGGAGTGTCTGAGGTGGGAGTGTCTGAGGTGGGAGTGTCTGAGGTGGGAGTGTCTGAGGTGGGAGTGTCTGAGGTGGGAGTGTCTGAGGTGGGAGTGTCTGAGGTGGGAGTGTCTGAGGTGGGAGTGTCTGAGGTGGGAGTGTCTGAGGTGGGAGTGTCTGAGGTGGGAGTGTCTGAGGTGGGAGTGTCTGAGGTGGGAGTGTCTGAGGTGGGAGTGTCTGAGGTGGGAGTGTCTGAGGTGGGGGTGTCTGAGGTGGGAGTGTCTGAGGTGGGAGTGTCTGAGGTGGGAGTGTCTGAGGTGGGAGTGTCTGAGGTGGGAGTGTCTGAGGTGGGAGTGTCTGAGGTGGGAGTGTCTGAGGTGGGAGTGTCTGAGGTGGGAGTGTCTGAGGTGGGAGTGTCTGAGGTGAGAGTGTCTGAGGTGGGAGTGTCTGAGGTGGGAGTGTCTGAGGTGGGAGTGTCTGAGGTGGGAGTGTCTGAGGTGGGAGTGTCTGAGGTGGAAGTGTCTGAGGTGGGAGTGTCTGAGGTGCGAGTGTCTGAGGTGGGAGTGTCTGAGGTGGGAGTGTCTGAGGTGGGAGTGTCTGAGGTGGGAGTGTCTGAGGTGGGAGTGTCTGAGGTGGGAGTGTCTGAGGTGGGAGTGTCTGAGGTGGGAGTGTCTGAGGTGGGAGTGTCTGAGGTGGGAGTGTCTGAGGTGGGAGTGTCTGAGGTGGGAGTGTCTGAGGTGGGAGTGTCTGAGGTGGGAGTGTCTGAGGTGGGAGTGTCTGAGGTGGGATTGTCAGAGGTGGTAGTCTGAGGTGGGAGTGTCTGAGGTGGGAGTGTCTGAGGTGGGAGTGTCTGAGGTGGGAGTGTCTGAGGTGGGAGTGTCTGAGGTGGGAGTGTGGGAGTGTCTTAGGTGGGAGTGTCTGAGGTGGGAGTGTCTGAGGTGGGAGTGTCTGAGGTGGGAGTGTCTGAGGTGGGAGTGTCTGAGGTGGGAGTGTCTGAGGTGGGAGTGTCTGAGGTGGGAGTGTCTGAGGTTGGGGAGTCTGATGTGGGAGTGTCTGAGGTGGGAGTGTCTGAGGTGGGAGTGTCTGAGGTGGGAGTGTCTGAGGTGGGAGTGTCTGAGGTGGGAGTGTCTGAGGTGGGAGTGTCTGAGGTGGGAGAGACTGAGGTGGGAGTGTCTGAGGTGGGAGTCTGTGGGAGTGTCTGAGGTGGGAGTGTCTGAGGTGGGAGTGTCTGAGGTGGGAGTGTCTGAGGAGGGAGTGGCTGAGGTGGGAGTGTCTGAGGTGGGAGTGTCTGAGGTGGGAGTGTCTGAGGTGGGAGTGTCTGAGGTGGGAGTGTCTGAGGTGGGAGTGTCTGAGGTGTCTGAGGTGGGTGTGTCTGAGTTGGGAGTGTCTGAGGTGGGAGTGTCTGAGGTGGGAGTGTCTGAGGTGGGAGTGTCTGAGGTGGGAGTGTCTGAGGTGGGAGTGAGGTGGGAGTGTCTGAGGTGGGAATGTCTGAGGTGGGAGTGTCTGAGGTGGGAGTGTCTGAGGTGGGAGTGTCTGAGGTGGGAGTGTCTGAGGTGGGAGTGTCTGAGGTGGGTGTCTGAGGTGGGAGTGTCTGAGGTGGGAGTGTCTGAGGTGGGAGTGTCTGAGGTGGGAGTGTCTGAGGTGGGAGTGTCTGAGTGTCTGAGGTGGGAGTGTCTGAGGTGGGAGTGTCTGAGGTGGGAGTGTCTGAGGTGGGAGTGTCTGAGGTGGGAGTGTCTGAGGTGGGAGTGTCTGAGGTGGGAGTGTCTGAGGTGGGAGTGTCTGAGGTGGGAGTGTCTGAGGTGGGAGTGTCTGAGGTGGGAGTGTCTGAGGTGGGAGTGTCTGAGGTGGGAGTGTCTGAGGTGAGAGTGTCTGAGGTGTGAGTGTCTGAGGTGTGTCTGAGGTGGGAGTGTCTGAGGTGGGAGTGTCTGAGGTGGGAGTGTCTGAGGTGGGAGTGTCTGAGGTGGGAGTGTCTGAGGTGGGAGTGTCTGAGGTGGGAGTGTCTGAGGTGGGAGTGTCTGAGGTGGGAGTGTCTGAGGTGGGAGTGTCTGAGGTGGGAGTGTCTGAGGTGGGAGTGTCTGAGGTGGGAGTGTCTGAGGTGGGAGTGTCTGAGGTGGGAGTGTCTGAGGTGGGAGTGTCTGAGGTGGGAGTGTCTGAGGTGGGAGTGTCTGAGGTGGGAGTGTCTGAGGTGGGAGTGTCTGAGGTGGGAGTGTCTGAGGTGGGAGTGTCTGAGGTGGGAGTGTCTGAGGTGGGAGTGTCTGAGGTGGGAGTGTCTGAGGTGGGAGTGTCTGAGGTGGGAGTGTCTGAGGTGGGAGTGTCTGAGGTGGGAGTGTCTGAGGTGGGAGTGTCTGAGGTGGGAGTGTCTGAGGTGGGAGTGTCTGAGGTGGGAGTGTCTGAGGTGGGAGTGTCTGAGGTGGGAGTGTCTGAGGTGGGAGTGTCTGAGGTGGGAGTGTCTGAGGTGGGAGTGTCTGAGGTGGGAGTGTCTGAGGTGGGAGTGTCTGAGGTGGGAGTGTCTGAGGTGGGAGTGTCTGAGGTGGGAGTGTCTGAGGTGGGAGTGTCTGAGGTGGGAGTGTCTGAGGTGGGAGTGTCTGAGGTGGGAGTGTCTGAGGTGGGAGTGTCTGAGGTGGGAGTGTCTGAGGTGGGAGTGTCTGAGGTGGGAGTGTCTGAGGTGGGAGTGTCTGAGGTGGGAATGTCTGAGGTGGGAGTGTCTGACGTGGGATTGTCTGAGGTGGGAGTGTCTGAGGTGGGAGTGTCTGCGGTGGGAGTGTCTGAGGTGAGAGTGTCTGAGGTGGGAGTGTCTGAGGTGAGAGTGTCTGAGGTGGGAGTGTCTGAGGTGGGAATGTCTGAGGTGGGAGTGTCTGAGGTGGGAGTGTCTGAGGTGGGAGTGTCTGAGGTGGGAGTGTCTGAGGTGGGAGTGTCTGAGGTGGGAGTGTCTGAGGTGCGAGTGTCTGAGGTGGGAGTGTCTGAGGTGGGAGTGTCTGAGGTGGGAGTGTCTGAGGTGGGAGTGTCTGAGGTGGGAGTGTCTGAGTGTGAGGAGAGTGTCTGAGGTGGGAGTGTCTGAGGTGGAGGTGGGAGTGTCTGAGGTGGGAGTGTCTGAGGTGGGAGTGTCTGAGGTGGGAGTGTCTGAGGTGGGAGTGTCTGAGGTGGGAGTGTCTGAGGTGGGAGTGTCTGAGGTGGGAGTGTCTGAGGTGGGAGTGTCTGAGGTGGGAGTGTCTGAGGTGGGAGTGTCTGAGGTGGGAGTGTCTGAGGTGGGAGTGTCTGAGGTGGGAGTGTCTGAGGTGGAGTGTCTGAGTGTGTCTGAGGTGGGAGTGTCTGAGGTGGGAGTGTCTGAGGTGGGAGTGTCTGAGGTGGGAGTGTCTGAGGTGGGAGTGTCTGAGGTGGGAGTGTCTGAGGTGGGAGTGTCTGAGGTGGGAGTGTCTGAGGTGGGAGTGTCTGAGGTGGGAGTGTCTGAGGTGGGAGTGTCTGAGGTGGGAGTGTCTGAGGTGGGAGTGTCTGAGGTGGGAGTGTCTGAGGTGGGAGTGTCTGAGGTGGGAGTGTCTGAGGTGGGAGTGTCTGAGGTGGGAGTGTCTGAGGTGGGAGTGTCTGAGGTGGGAGTGTCTGAGGTGGGAGTGTCTGAGGTGGGAATGTCTGAGGTGGGAGTGTCTGAGGTGGGAGTGTCTGAGGTGGGAGTGTCTGAGGTGGGAGTGTCTGAGGTGGGAGTGTCTGAGGTGGGAGTGTCTGAGGTGGGAGTGTCTGAGGTGGGAGTGTCTGAGGTGGGAGTGTCTGAGGTGGGAGTGTCTGAGGTGGGAGTGTCTGAGGTGGGAGTGTCTGAGGTGGGAGTGTCTGAGGTGGGAGTGTCTGAGGTGGGAGTGTCTGAGGTCTGTGGTGGGAGTGTCTGAGGTGGGAGTGTCTGAGGTGGGAGTGTCTGAGTTGGGGGTGTCTGAGGTGGGAGTGTCTGAGGTGGGAGTGTCTGAGGTGGGAGTGTCTGAGGTGGGAGTGTCTGAGGTGGGAGTGTCTGAGGTGGGAGTGTCTGAGGTGGGAGTGTCTGAGGTGGGAGTGTCTGAGGTGGGAGTGTCTGAGGTGGGAGTGTCTGAGGTGGGAGTGTCTGAGGTGGGAGTGTCTGAGGTGGGAGTGTCTGAGGTGGGAGTGTCTGAGGTGGGAGTGTCTGAGGTGGGAGTGTCTGAGGTGGGAGTGTCTGAGGTGGGAGTGTCTGAGGTGGGAGTGTCTGAGGTGGGAGTGGCTGAGGTGGGAGTGTGTGAGGTGGGAGTGTGTCTGTGGTGGGATTGTCTGAGGTGGGAGTGTCTGAGGTGGGAGTGTCTGAGGTGGGAGTGTCTGAGGTGGGAGTGTCTGAGGTGGGAGTGTCTGGGGTGGGAGTGTGTCTGAGGTGGGAGTGTCTGAGGTGGGAGTGTCTGAGGTGGGAGTGTCTGAGGTGGGAGTGTCTGAGGTGGGAGTGTCTGAGGTGGGAGTGTCTGAGGTGGGAGTGTCTGAGGTGGGAGTGTCTGAGGTGGGAGTGTCTGAGGTGGGAGTGTCTGAGGTGGGAGTGTCTGAGGTGGGAGTGTCTGAGGTGGGAGTGTCTGAGGTGGGAGTGTCTGAGGTGGGAGTGTCTGAGGTGGGAGTGTCTGAGGTGGGAGTGTCTGAGGTGGGAGTGTCTGAGGTGGGAGTGTCTGAGGTGGGAGTGTCTGAGGTGGGAGTGTCTGAGGTGGGAGTGTCTGAGGTGGGAGTGTCTGAGGTGGGAGTGTCTGAGGTGGGAGTGTCTGAGGTGGGAGTGTCTGAGGTGGGAGTGTCTGAGGTGGGAGTGTCTGAGGTGGGAGTGTCTGAGGTGGGAGTGTCTGAGGTGGGAGTGTCTGAGGTGGGAGTGTCTGAGGTGGGAGTGTCTGAGGTGGGAGTGTCTGAGGTGGGAGTGTCTGAGGTGGGAGTGTCTGAGGTGGGAGTGTCTGAGGTGGGAGTGTCTGAGGTGGGAGTGTCTGAGGTGGGAGTGTCTGAGGTGGGAGTGTCTGAGGTGGGAGTGTCTGAGGTGGGAGTGTCTGAGGTGGGAGTGTCTGAGGTGGGAGTGTCTGAGGTGGGAGTGTCTGAGGTGGGAGTGTCTGAGGTGGGAGTGTCTGAGGTGGGAGTGTCTGAGGTGGGAGTGTCTGAGGTGGGAGTGTCTGAGGTGGGAGTGTCTGAGGTGGGAGTGTCTGAGGTGGGAGTGTCTGAGGTGGGAGTGTCTGAGGTGGGAGTGTCTGAGGTGGGAGTGTCTGAGGTGGGAGTGTCTGAGGTGGGAGTGTCTGAGGTGGGAGTGTCTGAGGTGGGAGTGTCTGAGGTGGGAGTGTCTGAGGTGGGAGTGTCTGAGGTGAGGTGGGAGTGTCTGAGGTGGGAGTGTCTGAGGTGGGAGTGTCTGAGGTGGGAGTGTCTGAGGTGGGAGTGTCTGAGGTGGGAGTGTCTGAGGTGGGAATGTCTGAGGTGGGAGTGTCTGAGGTGGGAGTGTCTGAGGTGGGAGTGTCTGAGGTGGGAGTGTCTGAGGTGGGAGTGTCTGAGGTGGGAGTGTCTGAGGTGGAAGTCTGAGGTGGGAGTGTCTGAGGTGGGAGTGTCTGAGGTGGGAGTGTCTGAGGTGGGAGTGTCTGAGGTGGGAGTGTGGGAGTGTCTGAGGTGGGAGTGTCTGAGGTGGGAGTGTCTGAGGTGGGAGTGTCTGAGGTGGGAGTGTCTGAGGTGGGAGTGTCTGAGGTGGGAGTGTCTGAGGTGGGAGTGTCTGAGGTGGGAGTGTCTGAGGTGGGAGTGTCTGAGGTGGGAGTGTCTGAGGTGGGAGTGTCTGAGGTGGGAGTGTCTGAGGTGGGAGTGTCTGAGGTGGGAGTGTCTGAGGTGGGAGTGTCTGAGGTGGGAGTGTCTGAGGTGGGAGTGTCTGAGGTGGGAGTGTCTGAGGTGGGAGTGTCTGAGGTGGGAGTGTCTGAGGTGGGAGTGTCTGAGGTGGGAGTGTCTGAGGTGGGAGTGTCTGAGGTGGGAGTGTCTGAGGTGGGAGTGTCTGAGGTGGGAGTGTCTGAGGTGGGAGTGTCTGAGGTGGGAGTGTCTGAGGTGGGAGTGTCTGAGGTGGGAGTGTCTGAGGTGGGAGTGTCTGAGGTGGGAGTGTCTGAGGTGGGAGTGTCTGAGGTGGGAGTGTCTGAGGTGGGAGTGTCTGAGGTGGGAGTGTCTGAGGTGGGAGTGTCTGAGGTGGGAGTGTCTGAGTTGGGAGTGTCTGAGTTGGGAGTGTCTGAGGTGGGAGTGTCTGAGGTGGGAGTTTCTGAGTGTGTCTGAGGTGGGAGTGTCTGAGGTGGGAGTGTCTGAGGTGGGAGTGTCTGAGGTGGGAGTGTCTGAGGTGGGAGTGTCTGAGGTGGGAGTGTCTGAGGTGGGAGTGTCTGAGGTGGGAGTGTCTGAGGTGGGAGTGTCTGAGGTGGGAGTGTCTGAGGTGGGAGTGTCTGAGGTGGGAGTGTCTGAGGTGGGAGTGTCTGAGGTGGGAGTGTCTGAGGTGGGAGTGTCTGAGGTGGGAGTGTCTGAGGTGGGAGTGTCTGAGGTGGGAGTGTCTGAGGTGGGAGTGTCTGAGGTGGGAGTGTCTGAGGTGGGAGTGTCTGAGGTGGGAGTGTCTGAGGTGGGAGTGTCTGAGGTGGGAGTGTCTGAGGTGGGAGTGTCTGAGGTGGGAATGTCTGTCTGAGGTGGGAGTGTCTGAGGTGGGAGTGTCTGAGGTGGGAGTGTCTGCGGTGGGAGTGTCTGAGGTGAGAGTGTCTGAGGTGGGAGTGTCTGAGGTGAGAGTGTCTGAGGTGGGAGTGTCTGAGGTGGGAGTGTCTGAGGTGGGAGTGTCTGAGGTGGGAGTGTCTGAGGTGGGAGTGTCTGAGGTGGGAGTGTCTGAGGTGGGAGTGTCTGAGGTGGGAGTGTCTGAGGTGGGAGTGTCTGAGGTGGGAGTGTCTGAGGTGTGAGTGTCTGAGGTGGGAGTGTCTGAGGTGGGAGTGTCTGAGGTGGGAGTGTCTGAGGTGGGAGTGTCTGAGGTGGGAGTGTCTGAGGTGGGAGTGTCTGAGGTGGGAGTGTCTGAGGTGGGAGTGTCTGAGGTGGGAGTGTCTGAGGTGGGAGTGTCTGAGGTGGGAGTGTCTGAGGTGGGAGTGTCTGAGGTGGGAGTGTCTGAGGTGGGAGTGTCTGAGGTGGGAGTGTCTGAGGTGGGAGTGTCTGAGGTGGGAGTGTCTGAGGTGGGAGTGTCTGAGGTGGGAGTGTCTGAGGTGGGAGTGTCTGAGGTGGGAATGTCTGAGGTGGGAGTGTCTGAGGTGGGAGTGTCTGAGGTGGGAGTGTCTGAGGTGGGAGTGTCTGAGGTGGGAGTGTCTGAGGTGGGAGTGTCTGAGGTGCGAGTGTCTGAGGTGGGAGTGTCTGAGGTGGGAGTGTCTGAGGTGGGAGTGTCTGAGGTGGGAATGTCTGAGGTGGGAGTGTCTGAGGTGGGAGTGTCTGAGGTGGGAGTGTCTGAGGTGGGAGTGTCTGAGGTGGGAGTGTCTGAGGTGGGAATGTCTGAGGTGGGAGTGTCTGAGGTGGGAGTGTCTGAGGTGGGAGTGTCTGAGGTGGGAGTTTCTGAGGTGGGAGTGTCTGAGGTGGGAGTGTCTGAGGTGGGAGTATCTGAGGTGCGAGTGTCTGAGGTGGGAGTGTCTGAGGTGGGAGTGTCTGAGGTGGGAGTGTCTGAGGTGGGAGTGTCTGAGGTGGGAGTGTCTGAGGTGGGAATGTCTGAGGTGAGAGTGTCTGAGGTGGGAATGTCTGAGGTGGGAGTGTCTGAGGTGGGAGTGTCTGAGGTGGGAGTGTCTGAGGTGGGAGTGTCTGAGGTGGGAGTGTCTGAGGTGGGAGTGTCTGAGGTGGGAGTGTCTGAGGTGGGAGTGTCTGAGGTGGGAGTGTCTGAGGTGGGAGTGTCTGAGGTGGGAGTGTATGAGGTGGGAGTGTCTGAGGTGGGTGTCTGAGGTGGGAGTCTGAGGTGTGAGTGTCTGAGGTGGGAGTGTCTGAGGTGGGAGTGTCTGAGGTGGGAGTGTCTGAGGTGGGAGTGTCTGAGGTGGGAGTGTCTGAGGTGGGAGTGTCTGAGGTGGGAGTGTCTGAGGTGGGAATGTCTGAGGTGTCTGAGGTGGGAGTGTCTGAGGTGGGAGTGTCTGAGGTGGGAGTGTCTGAGGTGGGAGTGTCTGAGGTGGGAGTGTCTGAGGTGGGAGTGTCTGAGGTGGGAGTGAGGTGGGAGTGTCTGAGGTGGGAGTGTCTGAGGTGGGAGTGTCTGAGGTGGGAGTGTCTGAGGTGGAGGTGCGAGTGTCTGAGGTGGGAGTGTCTGAGGTGGGAGTGTCTGAGGTGGGAGTGTCTGAGGTGGGAGTGTCTGAGGTGGGAGTGTCTGAGGTGGGAGTGTCTGAGGTGGGAGTGTCTGAGGTGGGAGTGTCTGAGGTGGGAGTGTCTGAGGTGGGAGTGTCTGAGGTGGGAGTGTCTGAGGTGGGAGTGTCTGAGGTGGGAGTGTCCGGATCAGCTGACAACAACACCAGGAAAACTACCATGACCTCTTGTACTTAGTTGTGCTTGATTACTAGTACTGTAGTGGGTACTAGTACTGTAGTGGGTACTAGTACTGTAGTGGGTACTAGTACTGTAGTGGGTACTAGTACTGTAGTGGGTACTAGTACTGTAGTGAGTACTAGTACTGTAGTGGGTACTAGTACTGTAGTGGGTACTAGTACTGTAGTGGGTACTAGTACTGTAGTGGGTACTAGTACTGTAGTGGGTACTAGTACTGTAGTGAGTACTAGTACTGTAGTGGTGGTACTCAGTACCGCAGTGGGCACTAGCACTGTGGTGCGGGTACCAGTACCGTAGTGGGCACTAGTAATTGCAGTGGGCACTAGTACTGTAGTGGGCACTAGTACTGTAATGGCACCCGCACTGCAGTGGTGCCCAGCACCAGCAGTGGGTACTAGCACTGTAATGGGCACTAGCAATCGTGAGTGGCAACAGCACTGTAGTGGCACTAGGCACCTGCAATGGGCACCAGCATCGTCAACAGTGGCACTAGCACTGTAGTGGCAATTAGCATTGCAATGGGCAATTAGCACTGTAGTGGCAGTACTTAGTATCAGTGGGCACTAGTAGTACCACGTAGTGGGTACTAGCATCAGAAGTGAGTACTAGTATCCAGGGTACTAGCATCAGAGTGAGCACTAGTACCAGTGAGCACTAGTATTGTGAAGTAGAGTGTCTGGCACTGCAGTGAGCACTAGCACTGTAGTGAGTACTAGTCCTGTAGTGAGCACTCATACTGCAGTGGCACTTAGCACTGCAGTGAGCACTAGTACCGTAGTAGGCAATTAGCATTGCAGTGAGCAATTAGCACTGTAGTGAGCGTCTAGTAATTGCAGTGAATACTTAGTGCTGTAAACAGAGCACTAGTAACCAGAGTGAGACACCAGCACCGTAGCAGGCACTAAGATCTGCAGTGAGTACCAGGCTGCAGTGAGCACCCAGCACTGCAGTGCAGTACTAGCAATTGTGAGTGAGTAATTAGTACTGTGAAGTGAGAATTAGCACCCAGTGAGCACTAGTACTGGGTAGTGGGCACTAGCACCAGAGTGAGCACCAGGGGCACTGCAGCGGGCACTAGCACTGCAGTGGCAACCAGTACCTGCAGAGGCACCAGCACTGCAGTGATTACTAGCATCAGCAGTGAGTACCAGTGACCGCAGTGAGTACCAGCGCTGCTTGTCGGCACTGGTAACGTGGAAAAGGTAATGGAAGACGTTGCAAGTGGGCACCAGTATTTGCAGTGAGCACTAGTACCGTAGGTAGTGGGTAGTAATACTGTAGTGATTACTGGTACTGCAGTAGATACTAGTATTGTAGATGGTACTAGTACTGTAGTAGGTACTAATACTGTAGTGGTGACTAGTACTGTAGTAGGCACTAGCGCTGTAGTAGGTAATACTGCTGTAATGAATACTAGTGCTGTAGTGGTCACTAGTACTATAGTAGGTACTAGTAATGTAGTGATTACTAGTGCTGTAGCAGGTACTAGTACTGTAATGGGTACTAGTAGTGTAGTGGTTACTGGTACTGTAGTATGTACACATCAAGCTACTTCAACCTTTCCCAGCAGTTTAGTGCCTTATCGTACTTATGTGTACCGTGAAAGTTCTTTGTACACTCTCCAGGCCAGCAATTTCGCCAGCCTTGAAGTGGGCAGTTAGTGTACAGCAGTATTCCAGCCTAGAGAGAACAAGCGATGTGAAGAGAATCATCAAGGTTCTAATTATCCATCCTTTCATTTTTTTTAGCCAATGCGATAGATGCACTGTTGTGGTCTTTGAAGGCGAGATCCTTTGACATTATCACTTCCAGGTCCTTCACATTACTTTTTCTCACTATTGTATGGTTAGAATTTGTTTGTATACCCTGATACAATTTTAATTTCCTCAAGTTTTCCATATCTGACTAGTTGAAATTTCTCTTCATTGAACTTCATATTTTTTTGAGTGGTCCATTTGAAGATTTGGTTGATGTCCGCTTGGAGTCTTGCAATGTCTTCGATGGAAAACACTGTCATGGCAGTTCGGGTGTCATCCACAAAGGATGACACCCGAGCTATGGCTTACATCTCTATGTTAGATATGAGGATGAGGAATAGGATGGGAACTGGTACTGTGCCTTGTGGAACAAAGCTTTTCACTGTAGCTGCCTCGGACTTTGCTCTGTTTACTATTACCCTATGTGTTCTATTTGTCAGGAAGTTATAGATCCAGCTTCCAACTTTTCCTGTTATTCCTTTATCACGTATTTTGTGCGCCATTACACCATGGTCACACTTGTCGAAGGCTTTTGCAAAGTCTCTGTATACTATATCTGCATTTTGTTTATCCTCTATATCAACCAGGACCTTGTCATAGTGGTCCAGTAGCTGGGACAGGCAAGAGCGACCTGCTCTAAACCCGTGTTGCCCTGGGCTGTGTAACTGATGGGTATCTAGGTGGTTGGCTATCTTGCTTCTTAGAACCCTTTCAAAGATTTTTATGATATAGGATGTTAGTGTTATCGGTCTGTAGTTCTTTGCACTTGCGCTACTGCCACCTTTGTTGAGTGGGGCTATGTCTGTTGTTTTTTAGTGAGTGTGGGATGATCCCTGTGTCCATGCTCCCTCTCCATAGAATGCTGAAGGTACGTGACAAGGGCTGCTTGCAGTTCTTAATGAACACGGAGTTCCATGAGTCCGGGCTTGGGGCAGAGTACATTGGCATGTCATCTATTGCCCTTTTAAAGTCTTGTGGTGTTAGGATAATATCAGAGATTTTTGAGATGACCAAATTTTGGGTCTTGTTCATAAAGAATTCATTTAGATTGTCGACCCTTAGTCTGGGTAACGGCTCACCGAACACTGAGTCATACTGGGACTTTAGTATCTCACCCATTTTTTGGCCGTCATCTATGTATGTTCCATCTCACCTCAGCAGGGGCCCAGGACTGGATGTCGTTTATCCCTTAAATTTAGCATAAGAGAAGAAGTATTTTTTTTTTCAATTAACTTTATGGCTTTTAGTTCTTCATGTGATTCTTGTCTCCTGTAAGATTCCTTCAGCTTAAGTTTGATATTTGCTATTTCATTGACTAGTGCCTCCCTTCATATTTCAGATATATTGGCCCCTCTCAGCAGCTCTGTGATTCTTCGCCTTCGTCTGTATAGGGAGCATCTCCCTCTTTCTAGTTTACATCTTCTCTTTCTTTATCTTAATGGAATGTGCTTTGAGCAGGTCTCAAGAACCACAGAGTTATTTTTTTCTAGGCGAAGGTTCGGATCCGTGTTGTTTAGGATATCTTCCCACGTTGTTTTATTAAGGACATGGTTGACTTGTTCCCATTGTATGTTTTTGTTATTGGAGTTGAATTTTGTGAAGAGAATCTCATGACCGCTCACATTTTGCTGGTCAGGAGCCCTGTGCATACATTTCTGTACCTCTATTATGTTGTGATCTCAGTATATTGTTTTTGATGCAGTTATATTACGTATCAGATCGTCGTTGTTAGTGATGATGAGGTCCAGCGTATTTTCTAGTCTTGTAGGCTCTAATATTTGCTGGTTTAACATGAATTTGATGAAGAGATTTAATAGGTCGTTTGTGTGTGAATTTTCATCAGAGCTGCCGCCTCCTGGGGCCATCTCTGCCAAAATGTTATTTGCTACACTCTTCCATTTTAGGTGTCTCAAGTTGATGATTAATAGTACTGTGCTGGGTACTAGTACTGCAGTGGGTACTAGTACTGTAGTGGGTACTAGTACTGTAGTGAATACTACTGCTGTAGTGGGCACTAGTACTGTAGTGGGTACTACTGCTGTAGTATTTATTAGTGCTGTAGTGGGCAATAGTACTGTAGTAGGTACTAGTACTATAGTGGTTACCAGTAATGTAGTGGGCACTAGTACTGTAGTGGGTACTAGTACTGTAGTGGTTACTAGTAATGTAGTTGGTACTAGTACTGTAGTGGTTACTAGTACTGTAGTGGTTACTAGTACTGCAGTGGTTACTAGTACTGTAGTGGTTACTGGTACTGTAGTAGGTACTAGTACTGTAGTGGTTACTAGTGCTGTAGTGGGTTACTAATAATGTACTGGGTACTAGTACTGCAGTGGTTACTAGTACTGTAGTGGTTACTAGTTATGTAGTGGGCACTAGTACTGCAGTGGTTACTGGTACTGTAGTGGGTACTAGTACTGTAGTGGTTACTAGTAATGTAGTGGGTACTAGTACTGCAGTGCTTACTAGTACTGTAGTGGGTTACTAGTACTGTAGTGGGTTACTAGTACTGCAGTGGTTATTAGTACTGTAGTGGGTACTAGTACTGTAGTGGTTACCAGTAATGTAGTGGGCACTAGTACTGTAGTGGTAGTTGGTACTAGTACTGTAGTGGTTACTAGTAATGTAGTGGGCACTAGTACTGCAGTGGTTACTAGTACTGTAGTGGTTACCAGTAATGTAGTGGGCACTAGTACTGCAGTGGTTACTAGTACTGTAGTGGTTACCAGTAATGTAGTGGGCACTAGTACTGCAGTGGTTACTAGTACTGTAGTGGTTACCAGTAATGTAGTGGGCACTAGTACTGCAGTGGTTACTAGTACTGTAGTGGTTACCAGTAATGTAGTGGGCACTAGTACTGCAGTGGTTACTAGTACTGTAGTGGTTACCAGTAATGTAGTGGGCACTAGTACTGCAGTGGTTACTAGTACTGTAGTGGTTACCAGTAATGTAGTGGGCACTAGTACTGCAGTGGTTACTAGTACTGTAGTGGTTACCAGTAATGTAGTGGGCACTAGTACTGCAGTGGTTACTAGTACTGTAGTGGTTACCAGTAATGTAGTGGGCACTAGTACTGTAGTGGTTACTAGTACTGTAGTGGTTACCAGTAATGTAGTGGGCACTAGTACTGCAGTGGTTACTAGTACTGTAGTGGTTACCAGTAATGTAGTGGGCACTAGTACTGCAGTGGTTACTAGTACTGTAGTGGTTACCAGTAATGTAGTGGGCACTAGTACTGCAGTGGTTACTAGTACTGTAGTGGTTACCAGTAATGTAGTGGGCACTAGTACTGTAGTGGTTACTAGTACTGTAGTGGTTACCAGTAATGTAGTGGGCACTAGTACTGTAGTGGGCACTAGTACTGTAGTGGTTACTAGTACTGTAGTGGTTACCAGTAATGTAGTGGGCACTAGTACTGTAGTGGGCACTAGTACTGTAGTGGTTACTAGTACTGTAGTGGTTACCAGTAATGTAGTGGGCACTAGTACTGTAGTGGGCACTAGTACTGTAGTGGTTACTAGTACTGTAGTGGTTACCAGTAATGTAGTGGGCACTAGTACTGTAGTGGTTACTAGTACTGTAGTGGTTACCAGTAATGTAGTGGGCACTAGTACTGTAGTGGGCACTAGTACTGTAGTGGTTACTAGTACTGTAGTGGGTACTAGTAATGTAGTGTTCACAAGAAATTATCCAAGCCGTCAGTGAATGTAATGTCTAGTTCCTCGTACTACTTGCTAGTTCCTCGTACTACTTGCTAGTTCCTCGTACTACTTGTTAGTTCCTCGTACTACTTGTTAGTTCCTCGTACTACTTGTTAGTTCCTCGTACTACTTGTTAGTTCCTCGTACTACTTGCTAGTTCCTCGTACTACTTGCTAGTTCCTCGTACTACTTGTTAGTTCCTCGTACTACTTGTTAGTTCCTCGTACTACTTGTTAGTTCCTCGTACTACTTGCTAGTTCCTCGTACTACTTGTTAGTTCCTCGTACTACTTGTTAGTTCCTCGTACTACTTGTTAGTTCCTCGTACTACTTGTTAGTTCCTCGTACTACTTGCTAGTTCCTCGTACTACTTGTTAGTTCCTCGTACTACTTGTTAGTTCCTCGTACTACTTGTTAGTTCCTCGTACTACTTGCTAGTTCCTCGTACTACTTGTTAGTTCCTCGTACTACTTGTTAGTTCCTCGTACTACTTGTTAGTTCCTCGTACTACTTGTTAGTTCCTCGTACTACTTGCTAGTTCCTCGTACTACTTGTTAGTTCCTCGTACTACTTGTCAACCCAGCAATTTACCTCAAATTTCATTAGAC